>NC_064641.1:738868784-739169895 GCF_023864345.2 Schistocerca serialis cubense | reverse complement strand
AGCGCCAGAGCTATACGCCGACACACGATGGTGCCATCTGGGTACTGCCACCTGTCCGTCCGGAGACCTCTCTCTTGGCAATCGTACATTCTTGTGACCACCGCAACCAGCAATCATGTACAGTGGCTACATTCTTGCCAAGTCTTTCTCCAATATTGCAAAAGGAACATCCAGCTTCTCGTAGCCCTGTTACACGATCTCGTTCAAACTTAGAGAGCCGGCCGGTGCGGCCGAGCGGTTCTAGGCGCTTCAGTCTGGAACCGCGCGACCGCTACTGTCGCAGGTTCGAATCCTGCCTCGGGCATGGATGTGTGTGATGTCCTTAGGTTAGTTAGGTTTTAGTAGTTCTAAGTGCTAGGGGACTCATGACCTCAGATGTTGAGTCCCATAGTGCTCAGAGCCATTTGAACCATCATACTTAGTGAGGTACTGATATTTGCGGCTTTGCCTTCTTAAAGGCATTCCTCCTTAACGCTAACTCACTACGTCCAATCTCAAAGGTAACTAACGCTAATGTCCGTTACGTCATCTATTTAAAGCAAACCTGATCTGCATCCACATAGTGGCACCACTACTGCCACTTACTCAGCTGGTGCCAGATTTGAACAGACATTATCCTTTAGATGTAGAAACACAACACGCCTGCAAACCTTCGTTCATTTCACACAGCTCCTTCTTTGTGCAGCGATTTTTTTTTTCCGTCGGTGTATATGTGTGCTTTCGTTACGGGTTTCTGTGTCGACACCTGCCGCGCGGTTAGAGGCGTCCTGTCACGAATTGCGCGGCCCCTCCCGCCGGAGGTTAGAGTCCTCCCACGGGCATGGATGTATGCATTGTCCTTGGCGTAAGTTAGTTTAAGTAGTGTGAAAGTCTAGGGACCGATGACCTCAGCAGTTTGGTCCCTTAGGTATTCACACACATTTGAACATTTTTTTGACATTCCAAATTTAATATTCTCTTCTTATTTCCTGGTACAGCGGTGCAAACGCAATCGAATGGAAACTAAGTCTACGTTTCAACATTTAAAGAAAATTAAATTTTGTTGTTGAACAAACACATTTCCTTTCATTTCCTCGACTAACAGTAAAGTTCAGACAACCCCACGTTTCCATTTTTCACCGGAATTACGTCGTAGTGTGTTTACGCATTCTAACATCATTAGACTAATTGCTGTATCACTCCCCTCCCCCGCAACTTCATCGTATGTTTACTTTTGCGGTACGACATAAAGTTTCCCTGTTCTTTCGCAATATGAACAAAGCGTTTTGCCGGCCGGTGTGGCCGTGCGGTCTAGGCGCTTCAGTCTGGAACCGCGTGACCGCTCCGGTCGCAGGTTCGAATCCTGCCTCGGGCATGGATGTGTGTGATGTCCTTAGGTTAGTTAGGTTTAAGTAGTTCTAAGTTCTAGGGGACTGATGACCTCAGATGTTAAGTCCCATAGTCCTCAGAGCCATTTGAACAAAGCGTTTACTTCTGTCTCAGATGTAACTGCTGGAGTACTTTGGGCAGACAGTGACAATTCACGTGATACGCTGTCCAGCATATTCACGCCAGTTTATTCTGCAATAAAATTCTGGAGATTATGAATTCCTTATTTTGTTTTACAGACTCTTTATGGAAATGGTCTCTCTACGAAGGTATTTTCTAGCCTGCAATTCTGTTGTTTTCTTCGCAATATTAATAGTTTGCAGATTTTGAATTCCGTTCAGTTAGCAGAAATGCAGTTAAAATAAATTTACACCTAACAAATTTCAATTTAATTCTCCTTAAGCCGAACAAAAGCCGTGATATTCTGTGGTCCGTAGATATGTTATGAATGGGGACTGTTTTAGACAGGATGACTCAGTGGAATGCCGTGTAACGATCTTTGAGCAGGTTGCGTGTGCGTGATAATTTTCTCTACGACATTCCTTCAGGACAAGTTCCCACGCATAAGAAACGCGTTCCCCTCACGCTGTAGAGTGTGTGTGTGTGTGTGTGTGTGTGTGTGTGTGTGTGTGTGTGTGTGTCTGTGTGTGTATACTTTAACAGTTTCTACTGAAACACAATAATCTCGTAGCCTATTTTCTTTCCTCACACTCCAAATAGCTTTAGTCCTAGATCTCACGGGCTTAGAGAGAGAGAGAGAGAGAGAGAGAGAGAGAGAGAGAGAGAGAGAGAGAGAGAGAGATCGTCTTCGTGACACCCACTAGGTTTTCTCTGAGTCTACAGGAGCATAGATTTCTCCGTCAGCGTTGGTTCTTGAATGTTGTACTAACAAAAAACTTTCGGACCATGACTAGAATCTCAACCTCGATACTTGCATTCGTGGCAAGTACTCGTTCCGTTGAACAGTTCGGACACACCTTTAGGCACTGATCGAGTAACACGTACGTCCCACCACTACATCAGTTATAAGACCGCTGCACGCGAGTCCTGGGTTGAAATCGTGGTTTCGCATTCACTTCTACCCCGTCCTAAATGTTCAATGCAACGAATATTTCGCGAGACGTTGCAACCAGTAGTATTTCTCCCGTGATTCTAAGGAGAGAAAAAAATATAGTAGAGACATTTTAGTGTCTGCAGCTATTTTATTTCATATGTATGGTTTGAATTTGTTCATTGCTAATGACAGAGTGATATTAGGCAGTGAATAATGTGCCTGACGGAATTCGCGTATCGCAGCCAACTATAGGACATCCCCAAGTAGCGACTTCTAGCAGCTATGGAATCTTCAGCTAAAAGAAAACAGAAAAAAAGTGCTTCCGGAAAGCACATAAGCACTGAGACAGTCAAACTGAATTCTAAGGTATAAAAAGAATGTTGGTGATGTGTCGACAGAAGTGCCGACACAGTGTGATTTGAGGGGACCGCAATGCACGCTATAAACACACGAAGGATGGTGTGAGGTCTGAAACAGGATACGTAATGAGTGCTATAAAAAAAAGTACGTAGCTTTTGGAATACTTAACTTTAATCCATCCTTGTTGTATACATCGTTCTTGATGAGACATGCTTTATACGATAAGTATCAATTGCTATGTAAGGCTAATGGCGCCTTGCTAGGTCGTAGCCATTGACTTAGCTGAAGGCTATTCTAACTATCTGCTCGGCAAAGGAGCGAGGCTTCGTCAGTGTAGTCGCTAGCAAAGTCGTCCGTACAACTGGGGCGAGTGCTATTCCGTATCTCGAGACCTGCCTTGTGGTGGCGCTCGGTCTGCGATCACACAGTGGCGACACGCGGGTCCGACATGTACTAATGGACCGCGGCCGATTTAAAGCTACCACCTAGCAAGTGTGGTGTCTGGCGGTGACACCACAGTTGGACTCAACATTCTTTTTCAGAATTTTTTCTTCGCAGCTAATGTTCTGTGTGGTGTAATGGTCTGTAGTGTGATCGTTGTTCGCTCAGTTGTAAGCAGTAAGTTAGTTTATACGATCGTATTGAAATATTCAAATACCGATGGCATTCAAGTGCTCTGACGTATTCGTCGTCGAGGGAATGCCATACCCTCAAAAGAATGAGTATCGTTGATCGGATTGTTCTTCGGCACAGTTGCTAAACCCTGTTGGATATTTGTGTTCATTCTCTCATAGTCACTTGAGTTCACACAGAATACGTCCTGGACGTTGTTTAATATGTCAGGAATGTATCCAGAGTTTTCCAGTCATAATGTTCAACTTTCGTAATGTATCTTCTAAGTATACCGTTAACAGCTTTGTTTTTCTCACAGTCGTCGTGGAATTTTTCGGCACGCTCATTACAGGCGGTCACAGAGCAATTATTGGAAAACGATTTATGGTCTAGATAAGTCCGAATTTGGATACCAGTAGCTGTTCCTAACATATACGAAGAGCTACTTGTTAATATATATAGGAAGCAAGACGTGTTAGCTGTAGTAACTGGATTCAGAAGCTCTTTTTCTACATTTCAGTGTTTCATCCTGTTGGCAGAAATCCTTCGCTTCTTTTGCATTTGCTAAATTAGTAAGGAGCAGTCAATTGTCTTGGAGGATGGACAGCTACCGCAATTCGAGCGTATTATCTTGCGACAAATACAGGAAAGTTGTGTGTGGTTGGAGTGTAATTAAAAGCCCGTGTACCACGAGCTGGCACCTCCCATCAAACTGGATAGTTGTCAGCTATTTATCTGTATAAAAGTCTGAAGTTCAAACTCCTGGTGGTCCCCTGCGAGTTTTTTAGTAGTTCATGACGTAATTTTTGCCTTTGCGAAGGCGTTTTGTGTGGGTAAAATGCGAAGTCCTGCTGCAGTTTAGAATTTACCTCAACATCTTCCGGTGTTTTACTTCACAGGTGGAGGAAAGACGGTAACAAATTGTCCCCGACAAGATTGATTATAGCTTTACGCTGATAGGCCAGAACATCTGACAACTGCCCACCGCGATATTGGATGCCGCTTGGTGGCGTTGCAGGCACGTCACGAAGTATCAAAAGTGTGCAAGCGAAGATAAGGACTGCAAATGGGGAAACCCATTGAGATAAGCGAGACAGACAAGGGGCAGATTACTATGCAGAGCCTGTGAACGAGTATCTCGAAAACGGCGTAGCTGGTCGAACTTCTGCGTGCTACTGTCGTGAGTATCTACGGAAAGAGATCTGACAGTGGAACTACAACTAGACGGTATATGGTTGGACGTCCACGTCTCTTCATAAAATGCAAGGTTCTGAAGCTTGTCTGCTCTGTAAAGTAGAACAGATGGTGATCTGTGCCATCTCTGCCGAAAGAGCACGATGCTGGTGCACGCACTAGTGTTTCGGAGCACACCGTTCATCGTACAGTGTTGAACATGGAGCTCCGCAGCAGACCACCCCTACGTGTTCCCATGTTGACATCATCAGTTACGATTGCGGTGGGCACGGGACCATCGGGATTCGACCGTCGATCAATGGAAATGTGTCGCCACTTCGGGTCAATCCCATTTCTGCTACGCTAGATCGATGGTCGTCTCCACAAACGCTGTCATCGAGGTGAACGGCGGCTCGAAACGTGCACGACCCACGGACATAGCCTGATGGGAGCGGTATTATGCTATGGGAGACATTCTCCTAAGCTTGCATGGGACCTGTGGTAATAACCGAAGACACACTGACAGCTGCGAACCCTTGCATCCCTTCATGCTTGATGTCTTCCCCAGTGGCGAAATCATCTTTCAGCGGTATAACTGTGCGTGTCGAAGCCAGAGTCGTGCTGCAGTGGTTTGAGGAGCATACAGTGGACTCATGTTGATGTCTCGGCGACCAAATTCGCATGATGTAAATCGTATGGAACGTCGTGTGGGTCGCTATAGGGTGCCATCAGCACGTACTCAAATCAACGACCCGTTTTTTGCGCAAATTACATGACATCTAATGCCACATCCCTCCATACTCGCGGGACTGCTACGGTCGCAGGTTCGAATCCTGCCTCGGGCATGGATGTGTGTGATGTCCTTAGGTTAGTTAGGTTTAAGTAGTTCTAAGTTCTAGGGGACTGATGACCACAGCTGTTAAGTCCCATAGTGCTCAGAGCCATTTGAACCGTACCTCCATAACCTACCAACAAACTGTCGGTTCCACGATACGCGGAATCAGTGATGTATTTCGTCCCAAAGACGGACGAACAAGCTATTACGCCGGTGGTCGTAATGTTTTGGGTGATCAGTGTATAATAGAGATTAGTTTTCTTACCTAGTGGCATGTGGCAGTCTCACGCTTTCCTAATTCAGTGAGCGAGCAGAGGTCACAATTGTCTGCATTTATTTCTGGTGGTGGGCAGCTTGCGGGTTTAGCATGACAAATGTTTTTTTTTGTTTTTTTTTTGTGTAAGGACGCTCTCCTGCCTTCCAGCGATCCAGTGAGTCAGCGCTATCATCGGCTTTGCTTCGGAACTGGCGGAGAAAGCTCGCGGGCGCCATTCCTTTGATCATCTTTTCCCACGCGCTGTCATTGCACAGCTGTTCGCTACATGAGCGTTTTTCGATCGGCTAGATAGTTCACTTTGACTTTATTGCATGCTCCGTGAATCATATTCGCGATAACTCGCCATGACGTGGAACATGTTAGCAGGTTTACAAATCAGGATAAAATTTCAGAATGAGATTTTCACTCTGCAGCGGAGTGTGCGCTGTTATGAAACTTCTTGGAAGATTAAAACTGTGTGCCGGGCCGAGACTCGAACTCGGGACCTTTGCCTTTCGCGAGCAAGTGCTCTACCAACTGAAAGGCAAAGGTCCCGAGTTCGAGTCTCGGCCCGGCACACAGTTTTAATCCGCCAGGAAGTTTCATAACAGCGCACACTCCGCTGCAGAGTGAAAATCTCATTCTGGAAACATCCCCCAGGCTGTGGCTAAGCCATCTCTCCGCGATATCCTTTCGTTCAGTAGTGCTAGTTTGGCAAGTTTCGCAGGAGAGCTTCTGTAAAGTTTGGAAGGTAGGAGACGAGGTACTGGCAGAACTAAAGCTGCGAGGACGGGGCGTGAGTCGGGTAGCTCAGTTGGTAGAGCACTTGCCCGCGAAAGGCAACGGTCCTGAGTTCGAGTCTCGGCCCGGCACACAGTTTTAATCTGCCAGGAAGTTTCAAGATAAATTTTGTCTGTGAATACATAGCTATGTGCTAGCCATTTACATAAGTGTATTTTTTACCTTCTATCTGCTCAGAAACCAGTAAGTGGAGTAAGAGTAGTTGTGAAATAGTAATTATTCCAATTCGTTCTTAAAATTTTTAATTTGCCAGTGCCTTCAGTTGACAAGGGAAGTCTCAAATACATTATCTGACAAAGAAATGGGGCACCCAGAAGACACAGTCGGGCGTCAATGTACTTTCTAAGACGTACACAACATGTAAATGATGAGGGTTTGAATTCTCTCTGACAAGTAGAACGGCCACCAGAGTGATTAATGTTGTTAGTATTAATTGGATCGAAGAAATAGCTTTGGCGATGTTTACTACAGTATGAATAAACTCTAATGTCTCTGGGCAAACTGGAGTGTTAGATGTTGGTGGTCTTCCTGAACTATTACCCCTTGACTGTTTTTTCTGACGTTATCGAGGACTTCGCAGAGAGCCAACTGGAAGTGAAATAGGGAATATTGCGTTGTCTGCCTGCAGTTCAGTGATAAGATTTTTTTTTAGGTCATCTGGGTCCAGTCAGAATGCTACAGGACAGTGGTCGGTTCTGTCAAGAGTTGGTATAGCAAGGTCTCGCCGTTTGAAGTAGTGTTGTTGACCCTTATCAAAAACTTCATCGCTAATATAACAGTGCGGACAGTTGATCCGGGTCATCTGCATAAAAGAAGAGAATATGAAACGGAAACAGTGGATAAACGGTACAGACAGGAGAACAGAAGTTTTTGAAATCTGGTGTGACGGGAGAATGCTGAAGAACGGATGGGTAGATCGAGTAACTAAGTGAAATTGAGGTGAAAGAGCTTTGATACAATTCGACTAAAAGAAAGCACAGGTTGACAGGACTGAGGCTTCGAAAAATAGTTAATTTGGTAATGGGAGGAAGAATTCGGAGACCAAGACTAGACTACAGAATGCAGCTTCAGAACAATGTGGATTGCACTAGTCGCGAAGAGAAGATAGAGGCTTGCACAGGGTAAACTAAGACAGAGAGCTACATCTAGAGTTGTAAAACTATTGTAGGCTACTGTATACTATCAGAAGTAAGAGTAGGCTAAGGTAGTTTACCTAGTAGCTTTCGTCCGTTACGATCGTACCTATGTTATGGTTCAAATGGCTCTGAGCACTATGGGACTTAACATCTGAGGTCATCAGTCCCCTAGAACTTAGAACTACTTAAACCTAACTAACCTAAGGACATCACACACAGCCATGCCCGAGGCAGGATTCGAACCTGCGACCGTAGCAGTCGCACGGTTCCGGACTGAAGCGCCTAGAACCGCTCGGCCACAACGGCCGGCACCTATGTTACTTACAGGTTAGATGCGTTGCATACCTACAAGGCATCACCTCATTTTATCGCTTTGTTTGCGTATGCTATCAGTGTCTTGGTAGATTCACACAAAAAACTGAAAGTAGCGGATCATCCAGAAGCTAAGTGAGGATATATAAAGGGCCATGTACCCTGTGAAATATTGTTGTTCTATGTAGTTATCCTCCTGTCGCTTAAAAATAAACGGTATTTATAACGATTTTTGGTTCTAATTATTTGAAAAACAAACAAATAAAAAACAAGAAATTGTCGTTGCCTCCTAGTTTCTCTCGCAAACATCCATTAATTTTTTTTCCTCTATCAGTGCTAACAATACTACCGGTAACCCTACATTTACTACGTCATGCGTATGCTGTACCGAGAGCACCAAACTGTAGTTTTGGTAGAGCGCAACTCGAGATACATCTAACCAGTGCTGTTTTTCTGGGGGGATGCGTACCCCTAAACTTTTTCGTCGACAAAGTAATTTTTTTACGATGTTGAGGAACTGGAAGAGTGCCAAAGATTTATTTCACGGACCTAAAGTTTTTATTACATTTTTCCGTGTTGGTAATTGCAATACGAACGATACCAGTGCAGTTTTTGTTGGGAAAAGCGATGTCATTGACTGTTTCAAGCATTACGAAGCTGCAGCAACCGTTCTCGACAACTGGATTGCCGGCAGCCAGTTCGACAAGCATGTAGAGCCCTCGCCCGCTAATAGTGGGCCATGGTAGTGCTAAACGGATATGCGTACACTCGAACGCCGAGCCACCGATAGATGTCTCTACGGTCCCGCTACCATGATGATGATGATGACGTCATGGCTAAAAGCAGATGGGTGGTATCCCATGCTTCAGTTATAAGTAATTTTCGTTGCATTATATCCAATGTCGGAGTACTCTCGAACTTCTCTTTTAGAAAAAAAGCACTGTATCTAACCACTCCTCAGACTGAAGGCCACAACAGCAACGAGGCAAAGTGTGATTCAAAAGCGTGTGGAGCGTGAAACGTCGCACGATTCTGCTTTCGCGACGTAGAGTCGTCAGGAGTAGGAATAGGCAGTTGCAGTATATCCATGAACATTCAACTTCACTCACACCTTTTTGGTGATTGCACCTCAAAACGATGCGAGTCTACTGCCTCGCCATATTAGCGTTTCGCTGCCACTTTCACGCGCTGTCTCGCAAAACAGTGCGGTTGCCAAGAGCGGTGCTTTCAGGTTGACGACTGAAAGTTTGCTACTTGGCTAGCCTTCCGGAGAATAGGATTGGCGGCGGTTCGCGGCGTGTATTTCTCCGCGGGAGGCGGTACTGGCTGGCGTGTAGCGGTGGGGAAAGCCACGCCACGCCTGCCCAGACACTAGCACCGGCGCCGAGGCTACAAATTGAAGCGGCGCGAGGCGCCAATTGGCTGGGGTCGGCTGTGGCCCGGATGAATGAGTCCATCCGTCACGCGGCTAGCGGTTCCGCTCTGTCCCGCTCCCCAGACCACCGTGTAAGCCTGCGGCAGCTGCCGCCGGTCCCGTCTGCATTCGGCACGACGGAGGATCAGAGTCTGTTGCGACCACCCTACATCTACATACACAGTCCGCAAGCCATTGTACGGTGCGTGGCGGAGGGTAATCTGTACCTCTACTAGTACACTACTAGCCATTAAAATTGCTACACCACGAAGATCACGTACTACAGACGCGAAATTTAACCGACAGGAAGAATATGCTGTGTTATGCAAATTATTAGCTTTTCAGAGCATTCACACAAGGTTGGCGCCGGTGGCGACACCTACAACGTGCTGACACGAGGAAAGTTTCCAACCGATTTCTCATACACAGACAGCAGTTGACCGGCGTTGCCTGGTGAAACGTTGTTGTGATGCATCGTGTAAGGAGGAGAAATGCGTACCATCACGTTTCCGACTTTGATAAAGGTCGGATTGTAGCCTATCGCGATTGTGGTTTATCGTCTCGCGACATTGCTGCTCGCGTTGCTCGAGATCCAATGACTGTTACCAGGATATGGAATTGGTGGGTTCAGGAGGGTAATGCGGAACGCCTTGCTGGATCCCAACGGCATCTTGTCCGCATGGCTGTAACGGATCGAGCAGCCACGTCTCGATCCCTGAGTCAACAGATGGGGACGTTTGCAGGACAACAACCATCTGCACGAACAGTCCGACGACGTTTGCAGCAGTACGGACTATCAGCTCGGAGACCGTGGCTGCGGTTACCCTTGACGCTGCATCGCATCACAGACAGGAGCGCCTGCGATGGTGTACTCAACGACGAACCTTGGTGCACGAATGGCAAAAAGTGATTTTTTCGGATGAATCCAGGTTCTGTTGACATCATCATGATGATCGCATCCGTGTTTGGCGACATCGCAGTGAACGCACATTGGAAGCGTCTATTCGTCATCGCCATACTGGTGTATCACCCGGCGTGATAGTATGGGGTGCCATTGGTTACAAGTCTCGGTCACTTCTTATTCGCATTGACGGCACTTTGAACAGTGGACGTTGCATTTCAGATCTGTTACGACCCGTGGCTCTACCCTTCATTCGATCCCTGCGAAAACCTACATTTCAGCAGGATAATGCACGACCGCATGTTGCAGGTGCTGTACGTGCCTTTCTGGATACAGAAAATGTTCGACTGCTGCCCTGGCCAGCACATTCTCCATATCTCTCACCAATTGAAAACATCTGGTCATTGGTGGCCGAGCAACTGGCTCGTCACAATACGCCAGTCACTACTCTTGATGAACTGTGGTATCGTGTTGAAGCTGCATGTGCAGCTGTACCTGTACACGCCATCCAAGCTCTGTTTGACTCAATGCCCAGGCGTATCGAGGCCGTTATTACTGCCAGAGGTGGTTGTTCTGGGTACTGATTTCTCAGGATCTATGTACCCAAATTGCGTGAAAATGTAATGACATGTCAGTTCTAGTATAATATATTTGTCCAATGAATACCCGTTTATCATCTGCATTTCTTCTTGGTGTAGCAATTTTAATGGCCAGTAGTGTAGTTTTCTTTGCTGTCCCACTCGCAGGCAGAGCGAGGAAAAAACAACCATCTTTATGCCGGAATATGAGACTAATTTTTCATATCTTCTTGCTCCTTACGCGAATGTATGTTGGCGGCAGTAGGATCGTTCTGCAGTCAGCTTCAGATGCTGGTTCTCTAAATTTTCTCAACAGTGTTCCTCGAAAATAACGTCGCCTTCCCTCCAGGGATTCCCATTTGAGTTTCCAAATCACCTCTGTAACACTTCTGCGTTCTTCGAACCAACCGGTAACAAGTCTAGCAGCCCGCCTTTGAATTGCTTCGACGTCTCCCTTTAATTCGACGTATTGCGCATCCCAAACATTAGAGTAGTAATCAAGAATAGGTCTTAATAGCGTCCTATATGCAGTCTCTTGTACAGATGAACAAAACTTTCCTACAATTCTCCAAATTAACCGCGCGCCTTCCCTGCCACAGTCCTCATATCCCCGTTCCATTTCGTATCGCTTTGCAACGTTGCGCCCAGTTATTTAAACGACGTAACACTGTCGAGCAGGACACAGCTAATGCTGTATCGCAAAATTACGGGTTTGCTTTTTCCTACTCCCCGCATTAAACTACATTTTTGTACATTTAGTACCAGCTGCCATTCATTTCACCAGCTAGAAATTTTGTCACGTCATCTTGTATCCTCCCACAGTCACTCAACTTCGACGACTGCCAGTAGACGTCAGCATCATCAGCAAGCAACGGCAGGGTGCTAACCATCCTCTCCGCCAGGTCATTTATGGACACAGAAAATAAGAGCGGTCCTATCCCACTTCGCAGAGGCACTCCTGACCATATCCTTCTCTCTGGCGAAGACTCGCCGCCGACGACAACATACTGGGTGCTGTTACGAACTCTTGGAGTCACATATCTGGCAACCTATTCCCTATGCTTGTACCTTCGTTAACAATCTGCAGTGGGGTACATTGACAAAGGCTTTTGGAAAATCTAGAAATATGGTATTTGCCTGTTTCCATTCATCCACAGTTCACAGTAGACCACGTGAGAAAAGGGCAAGCTAAATTTCCCGTGATCGATGCATTGTAAAACCGTGCCGATACGTGGATATCAGCTTTTCGGCCTCTTAGAATTTACGGCCGAACTCAGACTGTGTTCAAAAATTCTGCAACAAACTAACGTTAAGGATGTTGTTCTGTAACTTTGAGAGTCCGTTCTTTTACGCTTCTTACACACAGGAGTCACCTGCGCTTTTTTCCAGTCGCTTGGGACGATGCTCTGGGCTAGAGATTCGTGATAAATGCAAGCTAAGTAAGGAGCCATTTCCGTTCAGTACTCTTTGTAAAACCGAATTGGGATTTACGTTTGTCACGCGTTTCCTAAATTACTTCAAGAAAACGTCGCGATGGTTCCTATTAGAACAGATCACCGTTCTTGAACGTGACAGAAAAGCCACATTGACTTTCCGTTTCTCTCTCCTAAAACAAATTGAAGGCGATAGGAAGGTTAAGCAAGCGTGAACAGCATTGCCAAGTGTGCAAGAGCCGCACTAGGATAACGTGAAAGCCATGTTGTGGCCATCCTTGTACTACAAGCCATGACCGACTAAACTGTCCCATCAACGTCAAACGCTCCGGAAGTTCGTTCACATCTTCCAGCACTGGATTATGCCTGTTTGCGAAACACAATTTTGTTGTAAGTTTTCGTGCTCAAAGCAGTTACAGCTAATTTTCGCCCTGGTCATTAGTTAATTATTTACTCCATACCTTAATTACTGTGTTGTTGCGTTTTGTGAGTAAAGGGGTAGGGCTGTCCTCAACTGAAAGATTGGTTTGGACATTGGAGTGCTTCACTAGACATGGTCTAGTGATGGTACGTTCTTGTCTTCCTCTGACCATTGAACTGACTTCACCCAGCCAGTTTAACATTAACTCCAGACCACGGTGAAACTTAGCATTTCTCCCGTATATAATTAGTTGTCAAAGTTGAAAAAAGAGGTGGAGTAGCAGAAAAAAAACTTAGGTCCAACTGAAGATTGAAACGAAAATCTTTGGATGCGGCAGTCAGTCCACTAATGAAAGTTCTGCAAAACGTAACAAAGCTGCAGTCACGATCTGCAGCAAGATAAAGATCTCATTAATTATGGCACACATATGCCGAAACAGATTTGATCAAGGAAATAAAAAGAATTTGCTTTTTACAATAAAGTGGAAACCAGTCCCATAATCTTTCATGCAAAAACATCGACGATTAGATCATCACAACCTACACCTACTGTTACCAGTTATTTGAATTTCTGCCAAGTTTCCTGTGGACGACAGAACACGGTGTAATAGACGTAGACCAGAAAGACACATGAGAATTCAAATCTAGCTACAATCACAAATTCACATTAGAAAACAATTATTTCATCAAAGATTACTGGCCGCGCGATTAGAGGCGCAATGTCACGGATTGCGCGGCCCCTGCCGCCGGAGGTTCGAGTCCTCCCTCGGGCATGGGTGTGTGTGTTGTTCTTAGCATAAGTTAGATTAAGTTAATTTACGTAGTGTGTAAGTCAAGGGTCCAATAACCTCAGCAGTTTGGTCCCATAGGAATTCACACAAATTTGCACATTTGTTGAAGGATTATTGTCTCAAACAATTTAAAATGAAAAACATTGGAAGTGAAGATAACAGAAAAAGTGAAGATAAAAAAGGATGAATGTGTGGCTCATATACTTTACATCCTGCAATTTATTTCCGGAACTTTACATTTTCAGATATGACACAAATGCCGCACGAACAGAAAATTTGGTAAAAGCGAATCTAAAACGTACGCACCCTTACGTACAAAGTGTGTTTTACGTAACATCAAGGTCAATAAATTCCGACGCAGTATCATAGTTTACTGAAAAATAAAGCGCGCCACAAAACGACATTGATTTACAATCTGACTTAATAGATTTTTTTGTTTGTTGCGTTGCTATTTTTGTATTTCGCACAAGGAAAAAAGCAAATTTGTGTGTGAAAAATGAGGTTTGTGGCCTTTCTTGCACAATTATTCGTGTTCCGACAAGCACTGAAATCAGGAGACTAAAATGTCTAACCCTTTGTAAGACTGGTGCTATATGCCAATAAAATTCTTTACTCCAGTCTGCTAGTCTCCCACTTGTATGTCGAAATAACGACACAGAGTAAAGGCGAAGATTGGCAGTGACCGAGACGAGTAATGTGACTCGGTTGTTACATAAAACACGCTTAGTATGTAAGAGCGCGTTGTGTTTGTACTACGCGCGGTTCCGGAGTGAAGTCACCCAGCCGCCTCCATGTACGGCGGTGATGCAAGCGACGACATGGTCACCTCAGCGGATCGCTTACAGATTGCCAATGACGAGACCTACGCTGTGGAAATTAAAGTTATGCCTGTCAGGGAGCGTATCTCGTGGAAGCTCGCAGTGCGGGATCGGCGAGCTCAACTCGTGATAGCGGAGGTTGAAAATGGCTCTGAGCACTATGGGACTTAACATCTGTGGTCATCAGTCCCCTAGAACTTAGAACTACTTAAACCTAACCAACCTAAGGACATCACACACATCCATGCCCGAGGCAGGATTCGAATCTGCGACCGTAGCAGTCGTGCGGCTCCGGACTGAGCGCCTAGAACCGCGAGACCACCGCGGATAGCGGAGGCCCCAGCGAAGATGGGGAGCAACTGTCTTTGGATGGCTACACTCTAACGTCATCGGATGTTGTCTAACCGACCTTAAAGCATTCAACTGTAGGACTCTAGTACAATAGGAAAAAAAGGTCGTTTGTGAAAGTGCTATACAGCACGAAAATAGCACAAAATGATGTAGAATCCTTCAACAATTAAGCTTGCTTACCGCTTGAAAAAGTTCTTTATCGTTGCGTTAGTACATCTCCGTAGAAATGTTTTCGTCAGATATTTTAGACAAAAAAACTGGCCTTATTTTGAGCGATTAGCACAGTACACATACTCAGCAGCTGAAAGTCACCCTAGATGCATCTTTGTTACTGTCGTTTTATTGCCTGCATCACGGTTAGTTCAGGATAGATGATCCCGACGAAGTTCCTCGTCTCAAAAACGAAAAAATGACTTTCTTATCCATACTGCAAAATTTCGAAATCTATGATGCATTTTTTTCTTTTTGTCCTGTTAAACGTTAATAGTCTGCCATTTTGTTACTCCCCTTCTATGCACAATATTTCACCGACATCAAATAGTCAACAGCCTGGTTGAATTCAGGCAGCAAGTATACGTAACAGCAAAACTCGCAGCACGTGAAGGAGACGACTGAATCGGTCAGCGAAATACACTGATGCAAAAAAAAAAAAAAAAAAAAAAAAAAAAAAAAAAAATCGCAACACCAAAAAATCATTATTGTAAAGTAATGAAATTTCCGTAATACATTTGTCTAGGTGACATATTAATGTGATTAACATTGCAATGTTAATGTAAGCGCAAGATAAGCCATTGCAAACGTGAAATGCTCGTTCATTAGTAACCGGTGTAAACGCCAGAATGTTGAATGCAAGCGTGGAAACGTGCGTGCTTCGTGTTTTACAGGTGCCGGATGTCAGTTTGTGGGACGGAGTTCCATCCCTGTTGCACTTAGTTGTTAGACACAGGGGCGGTTGACGCTGTTCGTCGATAACGCTGGAGTTGTCGTCCGATGATGATCCATATGTGCTTCATAGGAGACAGATCTGGTGATCGAGCAAGCCAAGACAACATGTCGGCACTCTGTGGAGCATGTTAGGTTACAACAGCGGTAGGTGGACGAGCGTTATCCTTTTGGAAAACAACCCTCGGAATGCTGTTCATGAATGGCAGCACAACAGATCGAATCACCAGACTGCCGTACAATTTTGCAGTCAGGGTGCGTGGGGTAACCACGAGAGTGCTCCTGCTCTGAAACGAAATCGCGCCCCGGACCACAACTCCAGGTGTAGGTCTAGTGTGCCTAGCACGCATACAGTTTAGTCGCAGACACTCGACTGGCCTCCTTCTAACAAATACACGGCCATCACTGGCATCGAGGCAGAACCAGCTTTCATCATGAGTCGAAAATGGCGGCAGTTTGGCGTCAGTGGAATGCACGCCACAGTGCGTCTGGCTCGGAAGTGTCCTTGAAATAACCGATTCGTAGCAGTTCGTTGTGTCACTGTAGTGCCAACTGCTGCCGTAGATGCAGTACGTAGCGCCAAAACCATACGCCGAACATTTTGGTCTTCCCTCTCGATAGTGCGACGTGGTCGTCGGTAGCCCCCTCTTCTTGCGAGCGCACATTCTCGCGACCAGCGCTGCTAGCAAACCTCTATAGTGGCTACATTCCTGCCAAGTCTTTCTGCAGCATCGAAGAAGGGACATCCAGCTTCTCGTAGCCCTATACGTGACCTTGGTCAAACTCAGTCAGGCGTTGATAATGCTTCTTTGTCGCCTTAAAGTCATTCTTTTTTTGTGTTCTGCATCTACATATATACTCCGCTAGCCACCAAGTGGTGTGTGGCGGAGGGCACAATTCGTGCCAAAGTCTTATTCCCCCCGATCGTTTCACTCGCGGATCGCGCTAGGGAAAAACCACTGTCTCAACGCCTCAGTACGAGCTCTAATTTCCCTTATCTTTGAATGATAATCAGTGCGCGATTTGAAAGTTTGTGGTAATAGTATATGCTCTACATCCTCGGCGAAGATCGGATTTCGGACTTTAGTGAGCAGCCCCTTCCGCTTAGCGTGCTATCTGCAAGTGTGTCCCACTTCAAACTTTCTATCAGATTTGTAACGCTCTCGCGATAGCTAAATGTACCAGTCACGAATCTTGCTGCTCCTCAATCTCTTGAATCAGACCCAACTGGTAAGGGTCCCATACAGACGAACAGTACTCTAAGACTGGACGAACTAAGGTATTGTAAGCAATTTCCTTTGTTGAACGACTGCATCGCTTCAGGATTCTACCAATAAACCGCAATCTAGAGTTCGCCTTGCCCATTACTTGTGTAATCTGATCATTCCATTTGAGGTCATTTCGAATAGTCACACCCAGATACTTGGGCAGCCGGACTGGCCGTGCGGTTCTAGGCGCTACAGTCTGGAACCGAGCGACCGCTGCGGTCGCAGGTTCGCATCCTGCCTCGGGCCTGGATGTGTGTGATGTCCTTAGGTTAGTTAGGTTTAATTAGTTCTAAGTTCTAGGCGACTGATGACCTCACAAGTTAAGTCGCATAGTGCTTAGAGCCATTTGAACCAGATACTTGACGGATATTATCGCTTCCAAAGACTGGGCGTTTATTTTGTACTCGTACATTAATGGGGATTTTCGCCTTGTTATACGCAGTAGGTTACACTCACTAATATTGAGAAATAACTGCCAGTCATTACACCACGCATTTATTTTCTGCAAATCCTCATTGATTTGTTCACAACTTCCGTGTGATACTACTTTCCTGTAGACTAAAACATCATCAGGAAACAGTCTAATGCCGCTGTCAAAACCATCAACCATATCGTTTATGTAAATCGTGAAAAGCAGCAGACCTATTACGCTGCCCTGGGACACACCTGAAGTTGCGCTTGTTTCTGTTGAAGTCACCCCGTTCAGGACGACATACTGTTCTCTGTCTGTTAGAAAAATATCTATCCAACCGCATATGTCATCGGATAGGCCGTAAGTGCGCTCTTTTTGGAGCAAGCGACATTGCGGAACTGAGTCGAACTCCTTTCGAAAGTCGAGAAATATGGCCTCAACCTGCGAGCCGGTATCTAGAGCCTGTTGTATATCTTACGATAAATTAGTGAACGAAATTGAAGAAGCACAATCAGCTGAGAAAAAGATACAGAAGCAGTACAGAAGATTAAAGCGATTCAAGGTTATTAATATTTGTGGGGCCAGGAAGTTAGTGACAAGAAAAGAGCCTGTGAAGTACCACTTAAGTGTCGAAGAAATGTTCGACATTATTGAGGCAGCTCATCAGGCCGTTGGTCACGGAGGTCGAGACAGATTGAAGGTTGAAACTTCAAGGAAATATGCAAACATAACAGTGGAAATGATAAAAATTTATCTGTCTATGTGTGAAACTTATCAGCGCAAAAGGAGCATTAAGAAAAGGGGGCATGTTTCGAAACCTATACTTCATTCAGAAATAAACTGTCGTTGCCAAGTTGATCTGATCGACACGCGAACTCAAGAAGATTGTGGGTTTAAGTATATAATGGTGTATCAGGACCACTTGACTTTTTTTTTTTTTTGTTACGTGCACTGCAAAGCAACATTTGGTGCTCCTTGTATTTTACACTCCGTTTATGTGGAATAACTGAAACAAGTCGCTTGAACACGCAGCATTAATAAATCACGCCGAGAGTACCTGAGATCACATCCCATTACACACTATACGTCGAGTATTCTTAAAAATACTCTAAAACTGCATCACCACCGTTAAATATTCGTATGATTGCGATGTGGAACACCCGTAGACGTCAATATGAAGTGGTCCTAATGACAGGCGTCTTCTGCATCAATATCAAAATCTTAACATTTACCTGTCTCAAAGAACCATTAGTATATTTACACCCGAAGGCAGTTGTAATCCGTCGATTACAATACTCCACGGTCCAAATCCTCGCTCATGAACCTTGAACTGTCGAAATCAACATCCTAATGTGAAACTATTTTTCCCTCTCTCGCTAGAATAACCAAAGAGTGAAAATTTGGTCAAATTATCAGTCACCTTGACACACACGTCTCCATGGAACTCAAAATACCGTATTTCCTGCCGGTTCGTTGTAGGTGTCGCAACATCAGCGAAGCGAATGTAAGAAAATTGACTTCTGTTGTCAGCAGCCTAAAGAATGTACGACAAACAACTTCTTTCGCGTTTCCTTTTTATTCGTTTTAAAATTTTCCAGCTGCGTTTACGAAACCTTTTCTCACGTTCTCAGCTTTAAAGGACAGAGCAAAAACTATCCGTCTCCTAAGACAACAGTAAACTTTAAAAGTAACCAACTTTTATTGAATGTCGGGGAAGTGGCCGTGCGATTCTAGGCGCTACAGTCTGGAACCGCGTGACCGCTACGGTCGCAAGTTCGAATCCTGCCTTGGACATGGCTGTGTGTGATGTCCTTAGGTTAGTTAGGTTTAAGCAGTTCTAAGTTCTAGGGGACTGATGACCTCAGAAGTTAAGTCCCATAGTGCTCAGAGACATTTTTTTTTATTGAATGCTGCACTACAAAGTGACACACATGTATGACACTACTGCTCAGCGTAGTCATAAAGTCTCTGTAAACAGCGGTCTGAACTTTATATCAAACATTCAGTGTCTCGACGGTAGAAAACCTCTCCTCGGTCACGGTGCCATTCGAGAACCGCATTGTGAACGTCCTCGTCGTCAGAAGGGAGAAAATGAAATAGAATTTTTGCGAATCATTTCTTCGAATACTTAGAGAGTGTCGTGTATTATCGATGTCGATGGGCTTCCTTGCCGATTAGTGTCATTAATACCACATCCAAGCGGCCTTGGTCAAAATGTCTGCGCCATTTCACTGCGGCTGGACGTGACGCTGCATCTGGATGATATACCGCCATAAATTCTCAGCGAATCTCTCTGCCAGACGTTTTGCCCCCAAGAATCGTTCTGTTCTACGTACTTAGGAGTGCGTCTCCACTAGCGGCGCCAGTCTGTTCGCACAATTTGACTCAGTGTCTCTGCAAAGAAGCCGAAACATGTTCGCTCTTCTGACAATCCACCACTCTTGTTCCGCATTGGTTTTAGTGTGGGGCGACAGGCGTAACCTACTTTTCGAAGTCACTTCGTAACATTTGGGTTATGCGGTCTTAATTTACCTTTGCACTATACTCCTGGAACCACTCTCTCTGGTTCACGACCTGTGCTTCTGTTTTCCAAAAATCATAATTTTTTTTCAACTGCAGAGAAAGCAAGCTGATCAGCCACATTCAGATTTTCGTGATTTTCTGACAGCACCTAGAAGGAATTTATCGGGCTGTTGTGAAAATTCCTGACAGATTAAAACTGTGCCGGACCGGGGCTCGAACCGGGCCCCTGGCATTTGGCGAGCAGCGCTCTTACTGGATAAGAATCTAACAGCGGTTCACGACCCGCCTTCGGACCTCCTACTTTCAAAAACGTCCCAGCGGCTCTCTTAGATATCTTCCTTTACCAGCGCTAATGATGGACAGGATACCGCGGAGAATGACTAAGCGAAGTCCTAGCGATTCAGAAGGTCTGCATTACTTCTTTGTTCTGGCCAGTAAATCTTCAGCATTCTCCTGTAACACCATACTTCGAAAGCTTCTAGTCTCTTTCTAGCTATATACCCGAGTAGATCTTACCTCGAGGAAATAATCTAATGGATCCCAGAATGTAATTAAATATATAGCTAAGATGAGGCACCTGTGATAAATGTTAAATACGAATGCATTATTAACAAATTTTATAATGCTTCGGTTTTATGATCTGCATGAATAAGAACTAAATAAAATAGTAAATTGGGAAGTTGCGTTTGGTTCCAGTATTATGTACGTTAAAGTAAAGGGATAAATTGTAGTAATATTAATATGATGCCTTTTTGCTTTAGGTAAAAGTATCAGTATGAAATTTTTGACCTCATACTACAATTAGACGCTGTTTTAAATACAGGTAAATGTTTTGCATGAGTTACTCACTTTTTAACAGTCTGACAAAAATGTTAAGAAAACAACTTTCCTCGTGCAAGTCTTACACAATAAAAGAAAAAATCTAAATCAGCACAACCCAAACAAATGACAATGAACAAAACGGTATGTGACAAGATTTGTTACTTCTTAATAGCGCTACTAGCTATTTGTTCTGGTCTGGCGTCTCACGGGAACAATTCTGACAAAAAAATTTACTATGAATCGGAAGACAACGCTGAATACTTTACAAAAATATATTCGCCAGCAGCCAGAATTTGTAAAGAAAACAGAAGGTAATCTTGTACTGAGTAATTCTCCCTGCGGAATAATCGCATTCCGACGTTACGTCTTCTCAGCCCAAACCTACCAGTAAGGCTGAGTGAAGGAGACCAGTCATGTTAACACTTTCAGTATTCCTCCCAGAATGCTGACGAAATATGGCTTTATTCAACGGCTATTCCACACAGCACATGGAGATGGTGGAGGGGAGATGAGATACATTCATCATACTCGAATTGGCCGAGGCAAGGCCATTGACAAGGTGTGTCGGAATCTATAGTTCGTCAAGTTATTCGCAAGTGCCAGCAGCGAAGCAAAGCTGTATGGCACGGAGAAGCTTTAATTGAGGTGGCAGAGCGCCTTTAGAAATTGATAAATAGTAACTAAGATGGAGGTGTCTCTCTTCGACACATCATAATACAAGGAACACCTTCGGAAACGACTTTGCAAGATTGAAATTTGCAGTATAATCGGTATTATCAAATTTCTCTTCCTCAGAATTGCTTTTGTTCCAGTTGTCGGTCTCCAGTTTTAATCCTCTCTCCTTATGCCATCGTTGGTTATTTTGCTACCCAAATATCAAAGTTCACGTATACTTTCGGTGTCTCATTTCCTAATTTGTTTCCCCCCGTGCCGGCTGATGAAATTCGACTGCTCCCCGTTACACTGACTTTGCTTTCTTGACTTTCGCCTTATAAGTTGTTTTAAAGACCTATCCATTCAGTTCAACTGCTCTTCAAATTCCTTTGTCGTTTCTGACAAGCAGTACGTCATCACCAAACCTCAAAGTTTGTATTTCTTCTGGCTGTACTTTTATTCCTTTTCCAAATTTCTTTTCGGTTGACATTACTGCTTGGTCCATACGCAGATTGAACTGAGGGCTAGAGTGAAACCCTGTCTCACTTCCTTCTCAATTACTCCGTGTAAAGTTCTCGACTGTTACGAGGGGGCGATCAGTAAGTAACGCAACACTTTTTTTTCTGAAAGCAGGTTGGTTTTATTCAAGATCCAATACACCATATTATTCCCCACTCTTTTAGCCTCAAAACCCTATTGTTCAGCATAATCTCCATTCAATACTACGGCCTTAGACCACATTACTGGAAGGGCCTCTATGCCCGCATGGTACTACTCTACTGCTAGACGTCGGAGCGAACGTCTTGCTACATCAGTCTTGTCCCCATCATTCATGTACTGCCTCCGTGGAGTGCGTCATTCATTGGGCCAGACAGATGTAAGTCGAAAGATGCGAGATCGGAGCTGTAGGGTGGACGAGGAAGAACAGTCCAATGAGGTTTTGTGAACTCTCGGATGCGCAGAGTCATCTGAGGTTTTACGTTGTCATGGAGAAGTAGAAATTAGTTTGCATTTTTTCGGCGGTGAACACACTGAAGTCGTTTCTTCAATTTCCTGAGGGCTCAAAATACACTTCAAAGTTTATGTTTCCACCATCAGGGAAGACAACAAACAGAATAACCGCTACAGAATCCCAAAAGACAGTCGCCATGACTCTTCCGGCTGAGCTTTTTCTCGGGAGAAGAGACGGTGTGGTGCCATTCCACGGATGGCCGCTTCGTTTCCGGTTCGAAGTGATGACCACATATTTCATCGCCGGTGAGGATGATCGACAAAAAAATCTTCACGACCAGCCTCGTAACGTGCAAGTAATTCCGCAGAGATAGCGGGCGAGGATCCAAACGGGCACACAGCTTCGAGTACTCCAACTGGCGGACGAGTGTGTAAGCACTACAAACGGATATGTTCAGTTGAGCAGCGCGGAGTTTGATTGTGATCAGTCGATGACCTCGAATAAGAATGTCCGCACGTTCCAACAGTGCAGGAGTCACAGGTGTGTGCGATCGGTCGGCACGCAGGAGATCGAACAGGTTTGCGCGACCTTTTTGGAACTATGACATATGCCTCACCCCACTACTCACCGTGGTTTTGTTCACTGCCAGGTCTTTGTAGACATTCTCCAAGCGCCTTTCAGTATCTGCGATGCGCTGTGACAGGTCTCTGCTTGGAAAGCACCTCTGTTACAGACACAATTTTGAAAGCTACCTCTAGCGCCGCCACCTACCGGAACTTAATGATCTTATAAGATCTATAGATAACCTACAACTGAGATAGATGATCTCCCCATTAAGTCCAAAGCTGGGGTGCTAGCCCAATACCGGAGAGCCTCGGCAACAGTGGCGATCTAAAAAGGGGAAAATAATCAGAAGATATGAACTGAAGTTTGTGTTGGAGAGGGCGTGCAGCAATGTTAGCAATAGTAAGGCGGTGGTGTAATAGTTAGGATTCCTCCCTAGGAAGCAAAGAGACCAGGATTCAAGTCCCAGCCGTGGCACAAAGTTTAATTCATTTCTTCAGATTCCATCAGTATTGTAACGTAATGAAACTGCAGAGGCTGAAGCGGAAAAATTCCACAATGTTCCACAACTACTTCCGCATTTTTTCAACCGAAATTGGCGGAGAACAAAACATACAATCTCTGACAATAAAGTTCTGTGAATGAAGTCAGAACGGTCGAGCGAGCAATTTGGCGACTCAGAACGCTGCACCTGCGTAGCGGCCGGTGTTGACAACGTGCACAACCTGCCCCCCCTCCCCCCCCCCTCCCCCCCTCCGTAGTAGGCATCGTGTGTGTTCCGTGTTAGAGACCTGTCGGACGAAGTGCTTCTTTAGTTCGTAGGTTCCGAACTGAGAACAGGACAATGAACGAGCAAAGGATCAGTTTACAGTCTTGTTTTAAGCTTGTCAAGATACCGAAAGAAACGCATGCAAAGCTCGTACGTGTCTATGGGGATCAAGCACTGTCCATGATGTGTGTGTACGAGTGGTTCGCCAGTTTTCGGGGAGGCCGTGAAAGTGTTTCTGAGAATACCCGTAGCGGACGATCGGCGACCGCCGTCAGTGACGAAAACATTGAGAAAGTGAGGACGTTAATCACGAACGACCGTCGATTAACTGTGCCCATGATGGCGGATGAACTGTGAATCCGTGCGGCAAGTCCTTACCCAGGAGTTAGGGAAGAGAAAAATGTGTTGTCTTGTGCCACATCACTTGACTGACGATCAGAAGCGGGCACGTTTAGCGGCTTCACTGGATTTTGTCGAAACTCTGAAAGCGACACCGAATTTCTTGAGCCGTACTGTCACTGAGAATGAAAACTGGTGTCTCCGTTGCGACCCTGAAACGAAACGGCAAAGCATGGAATGGCGTTCTCAGACATCACCTCGTCGGAAAAATGTCAGAGCCGAAAAATCACCCACAAAGTGATGCTCATCACCTTTTTCGATAGTCGAGGCGTTTTTCATAAGGAATTTCTATCTGAGGGAATGACGTTGACCGCTGCACGATACGCCGAAATTTTGACCCGTTTTATGCAACATCTTTGCAGGGCACGCCCCAGTACGCACAAGGTTCCTGTTTTTTTTTTTTTTTTTTTTTTTTTTTTTTTTTTTTTTTTTTTTCACGACGACGCTCGCCCACACACAGCCAATATCGTCAAACAGTTCCTGGCCAAAAAAGGGGGTGGTGCAACTTGAACATCCACCGTACTCGCCGGATCTCAATCCTCCAGACTTCTTCCCATTCCCTCGACTCAAATCCGCTTTGAAAGGAAAGAGATTTGACGATGTTCTTGACATCCAATGAAACGTGACGCGGTTTTTGACCACCATCCCAAAGGAAGACTTTGTGCAAAGTTTCCAGGACGTGTATGGCAGAGCTCAGCGGTGTATAGTTATGGGAGGTGACTGTTTCGAAGGACAGTAACTGTAGTTCATAGTTCATCTACGTTAATGTTACAGGACCATTCACAGAACTTTGTCAGCGGTTGTATTTCATTACTTATTGAACGTCCCTCGTATAATTGCGGTGTGGTTCGCTACTGCAACTCAGGTTTGGAATAATATGCAGATAGACTCGTTCTGCATTGAAGGTGCAGTGAGAGGTAACATAAATGTGAGATACAACACCGTCATTTCCTGCTGTAGAGGGTGGCGAAGTACTGGAGAACTAAGAGACGGGCGCAGAGCTGCTGGAGGCGCAGTGCCCAGCGCTGCAGCGGGCCACGTGGGTAACCGCAAACAGCGCTCTCTGCCCCGCTGGCCAGTTATGCCGGCTCCCGGTCCCGTTGCGGGGGAACTGGACCCGCCTTCACTAGCGGCTCGCAAAACGCTCCGCGGCGAGCGCTTTACGGCTGGCCTTGAGCCGTGTTCTCTCTCTCTCTCTCTCTCTCTAACTCCGTTGCCTATAAAACCTGTTGCTCTCCGCCAGATTCCAGTCAGTATTATTTCCATACTATTAAACACGTCACTTTCCTTGTGCGTTACAAACATACGAGACTCGTCTGGCGCTGTTCTCCGTCTGCTGATAGATAGTTATAATGTTCTTATCACTGCATGTCTACGAGGGGTGCTCAATAAATAATGCAAAACGTTTTTTTCTCGCTCAATTTCTGTTGCAAAAAATACGAGATTTTCTGTGGGGAAATAGTGGAACATTTCCGCTTCAGCAACTATAGTTTCATGAAGATCCGATAGGTGGCGGTGCTATACGTAACCTTCAAAATGGCGTCTGTAACGCAGCTGCTTTCCAAACAGAGAGCTGTCATTAAGTTGCTTTTGGGGGGAAACCAGAGCATTGCAGATACTCACAGGCGGTTGCAGAATGTCTACGAAAACCTGGCAGTGAACAAAAGCACGGTGAGTCGTTGGGTGAGGCGTCTGTCCTCATAGCAACAAGGTCGCGCAGACGTGTCCTATCTCTAGCGTTTGGTTACATCTTCTGAAGATTTTACTAAGCCGTAAACGACAACGTGATCTACGAACAATGTAAGAGGGCTGCTCAGATTGTCTCCCAAATCGTTTATAAAGATTTTTCAGCACAGCGTCTATAACGTTTTCTCGGGGAACATCAGACATCACTTCTGTTTCACTTGAGACTTTTCTTCAGTTCCTATGAAATGCCACCTTTCTGATGGAAAATCACGAATACAGTCGTACAACAGTGGACTCGCATTCGGGAGGACGACGGTTCAATCCCGCGTCCAGCCGTCCTGATTTAGGTTTTTCGTAATTTCCCTCAATCGATCCAGGCAAATGCCGGGATGGTTCCTTTGAATGGACACGGCTGATTTCCTTTCCTTTCCTGTCCTTCCCTAATCCGATGAGACCGATGTCCTCGCAGTTTGGTCTCTTCCCCCCCAAACAACCCTACCCCAACAGTCGTACAATTGCGACGATAAATGGGCACACATTTTGATTAGAAGTCGCCTATGAAGAATGGTGGCAAAAGGGTTCTGGAAGTCTGCAAAATAATATTGAATCAAATTAATGAAGTTGATGTCCGATGTCGAGAGGACTCATTGCTCCGTGTGAATAAAAAACCAGCTGTGTTTAACAAGAACGGTAGTTTCTGAGTTTGATTATCGTAAGTAGATCGTTTCCTTCAGGTAATTCATAACCACGAAGCACATGTTCCGAAGTCCTACTGCAATCCCAGCAATCTGTTTAACCCATTTTAATCGGTATCGATGCTAACATTCTTCCGATTTTCCTACCGTAGCCTGTTCTACAACTGAACTAGTCGAGTCGTTTAAATGTACGGCAGGAGTATTTTTGTTTTGCAACGTTTCCTAAGGTTTCTCCCAGTTTCATTCTCTTGTGGGGGAATGATGACTACTTGTATGCTTTTGTTAAAGCTGTTATTTCTCAAATCTCTACGGGATGGATGCCTGGGGAGTCCATTTCTTCGCTGAAAGCTGGTTTTTAGCCTTTTCTAAGCTGATCCTGTGCATTGTATTTCCTAGAATATCAGACGGTATAACATTTTTCTTTCTTTTTATACGCTCGACGCCTCCTGTTAGTCTGACATTGACACTAGTGTAGTCCCTACAAGTGTTTTGTAAAGAATTTCTCTTGTAAAGAAACTGCAGTTTCCTAGTATACCAGTCCATGGAAGCCTGCCATTTGCTTAACTTACAACTAAGCCTATGTAGTCGTTCCAACTCCCATCTTTAAAAATCGTTATGCAGAGCCCAAATATTTGTTTCATATGTCTGACTGTAGTTGTGACTCATTAACCCTCTTATCCCATTTCGTGAAGTGCAAAACTGTGCATTTATTTAGAACCGCTAGCGCACAGACTTCTAACTTTACCCTTCCTCCTCTCTACGAATTCGCTATACACACTTCCGTGCCTGTTCATCGTACTTCTTTTTTTCCAATTCGTGCACATACAGTCACCTCAATAGTGAACAGGCGGCACGACAGTGTGTTTGAGAAGCCTTTCGCGTCAGTAATGAAGATACGAGTGTGAGGACGACACTACACGCAGTCCCCGAGCGGAGATAATCTCCGACCCAGTCGGTAATCGAACCCTGGCCCCGTCGGTTAGCTCTGACCTCGCAGCTACCGAGGCAGGCTCTATAGCCTTCTTGATTTTGTACTAAGATACACAATTTCTGCCCACAGCTCTCTTCTATACTGAAATCACTGGCATCTCTGTCACCATGTATCGTTAATTTCCGATAAAACCCGCCCCCCTGGTTTTCGCGCCGACTACTATCGATTGGCCACGGCAGGAAAATGTGCTTCAGTTTGGACACGATGTGTCGTTTCTCGTATCTCTATCACACGTTTTCATTTGGAAATCGGTGCACTGATTGAACTTTCACCTCGTATTCTAACTTCTATCGGAGTGAAATTAACGTCGGCAGGAGACTGGCCACTGAGTGAGATGCCGAGGAACCTGGCGCTCCGGCAGCTCAGTGGGTGCGATCGGAGGCAGAGCGTGCTGCCACGGCTAATCTGCGGAATGTTGGCGCTGCCTCTGGCCCTGCTGTTGAATAATGCAGCAGCCGGGCGGGGGCGGCGAGGCGGGGGTGACGTCACGCCTCTGGAGCGCCGGCTTCACACCTCTCCCCCTACTCCCTACCTGCCCCTCACCCCGCCCGACTTTATTCCGCGGTGGGGAATCCCCTCGCTCCGGTTCTAGGCGTTCGCGAGATTGCGCCAATTTACCTGCGTATCAGAGGAATAGCACGAGTCGTTTTATCGTGAACTTCTGCCTAAATCAAAACATCTGCTTTTGGCACACGATTTTTTTACGCCATCCACAACGATTTTCGCTGGCGTAGATCCTTATCTTCAGCTGAACGCAGTAGTACGAGGGTGAGTCAAATGCAAACCTTATATTTTTTTAATAAAAGTGGTACAAAGCTGTATCACTTTTCAACATAATCTCCCCCAGGCTCAATGCAAGTCCTCCAGCGCTTACAAAGTGCATAAATTACTTTTTAAAAAAATCTTTAGGTAGTCCGCGCAACCACTCATGCACCGCGTGGCGTACCTTTTCATCAGAACGGAACTACTTTCCTCCCATTGCGTCTCTGAGTGGTCCAAACATATGGAAATCACTTGGGGCAAGGTCTGGTGAGTTTGGTGGATGAGGATGACACACAAAATGCAGATCTGTGATTGTTGCAACTGTTGTACGGGCAATGTGGGGCCTTGCACAGTCATGTTGCAAAAGGACACCTGCTGACAGCAATCCACGTGGCTTTGATTTGATTGCAGGCCGCAGATGATTTTTTAGGGGATCTGTGTATGATGCACTGGTGACAGTGCTCCCTCTAGGTATGTAATGCTCCAAAATGACGCCTTTTTCGTCCCAAAAGAGAGTCAGCATAACCTTCGCTGCTGATGGTTCTGTTCGAAACTTCTTTGGTTTTGGTGATGAGGAATTCCTTGCTCGCTCTCTTCGTTTCCGGTTGGTGGAAGCGAACCCAGGTTTCGTCCCCAGTAACGATTCTTGCAAGGAAGCTATCACCTTCTCGGTCAGAGCGCCGTAGAATTTCTTCACAAGCATCAACACGTCGTTCTCTCATTTCAGGAGTCAGCTACCGTGGCACAACGAAACTAGCAAAAAGTCTCGATACGAAGGTTTGGAAACCAATGGCTTCTTCGATACGACATATGCACAAGTGCAGTCGTGCCATTGTTACAGAACTGTTAATATCGAAGGCTACGTTTACGCTGCAGCTTCGGTGTTCCTTACGGTGCAAGAATGCGTGTATGGTACACGGATGTTGGCTCTCTGGCGCACTTTCGAGTGGCTGTTTGGGAATACGTAGCACGAATCTTCGACAACAAGTGTATCGGTCGTGGCTCGCCAATACTGTGGCCTTCCAGATCCCACGATATCAACCCGTTGGATTTTTTTGTGTGGGGATATTTAAGAGCTTTGATGTATTTCAGCTCTGTTGATAGTGTACATGGACTCTGTGTGGCTGGTTGTCAGTGCATTCAGAACACACCTGGGAGTTTTGAGAGTGTACGGGCATCGATGAGGAGACGCGCTGAGGCCTGCCTTCACATGAGCGACGGCCATGTGGAACACTTTCTATCATGTGTTTGTCCTCAAGTGCATATCTGCAGTTGGATCCACGGGGACTGAGCTGTATGGTGTTCATGTCCTCAGTCATAATACGTCGCTTGGGAAAATCATTGGTTTCCAAACCTTGTCCATCAAGACTGTAAGAATTGCTTTGTACAAAACATAACTGTACTATCTCATCTTTTATTGAAGACAATAAATTTCGGTCCTGAATCAGATCATCTTAGTCTCTTTATTACCAAAAGGAGAAAAGCAAATAATAATGCGTGCAATTCTAATACATAAACCGCTATCCATCATGTGTTTAGACATTATACGTGGAGCCTCACACATCATAAGTAGACAGTACTTAAAAGAACCAATGTCGTCCTCGTAATTGTCGACATAACACTTTCGCTTTCCGACTGTTAATTAATTTCCTTTTGGACATGATTGCAGTACTTTCTACTGTGTCGGCGATGAAATGTATTTGCCAGGAGATAAGAGTGGGACTGGCGTTGAAATGGGATCAAAAGTTCATTTGATATGAAATTCACTTTATGATCGTATGTCTCATATTGTGATCTAGATGTGCGCTATAGCAAGCAATGTGTGAAGAATTACCATGTTACAATAATGGATGACTTTCAAATGGCTATAGAGCCAAAGTTTCAGTCACAACCAAAAACTGGAAAGTTACCCTTCTTATAAATTTGCCACGAACTTCTTTCTTCGTCTATTTTATTTAATAACTCTCATTTTGTACGGTATCATTCCGCATAAGCACGCAAATAGTTGGTGGCTGCATGTCTAGAGAAAAAAATGTAAAAAGTTTTGAGGGATATAAAACGAAGCAGCTTAGTAAACGATACGACTAATAACGACATTATTGGCTATACGTTGTGAAGTCCAGATACCGTGAGAATAATGTTCCAAGCCAAATATTTTTCGTTTGCTGTTTCAACGACTAAAAAGCGTTTCCAAACACGAGAAAAATAAGTCACTTTCTGTTATTAGTGAAATCAGTGACTACGATCTAAAAATGTATGAACAAAGCCCTGGCCCGACGTCAGAGCATCAGGTAAAATAAATAAATAAATAAATAGTTAATATTAAAAATTATGCACCGTCTCCTGAGACTGAGACGGATGAAAGTAATTGATCTTTTCCGTAAGGCATTCTGAGCGTACTTCTTTAATTTCAAAATTTTTCCGCCCCACAGGATTTAACACTCTGGGCTCCTATCCATGTTACCCGCGCGGAAATACGATCTGCGCAGAAAGCTAGAGATGGAATTGCGTAGCGTGCCCAGATGTGACCCCTTGCTAAGGACGGGGCGGTGTGCGTCGTACCACGTTGACGGAAGTGTGAGGGGACGTTGTGCGTGCAGCTCACGCATTTGCACGCAGCTTGCGTGGCGACGCAGTGCCCTTCCTGGCCGGCAGCGGGAGACGCGTGTCACCTGCGAGTCGCCGGATGATGCGGACGCGCTTCCGTTCGCTGCGAGCTCGCCATGCATCCACACCTGCATAGCTCGGAGGGACTTGTGATAAACTCCGTCATCCCTACCCCTCTCCGTATGTTTCATGGCATATTCCGCTCGTGTAAGTCGCTTGACGATGCATTATCTCCATGTTTTTCGGATTATTTTTTCTGTACGTGAAGGCGGAGGTACAGGGTTTGATTCCCGAACTTGACCATCAACTTTGTATTGTGGAAAGGTCTGTTTGATCTAGTGAGACTAAATCAGAAACTGCTTGATAAAATTTTTAAGCTAATACGCAAGTTTCCGATGAGGTTTGAAATAGAAAAACGAAAAGATATCATGTATAATGGAAAATCTTACAACTGCCTGAAAGCCAACAATATTATTATTTTATTATTATTATTATTGTGTACATAGTTCCGCGTAGTCAGCGCGTACACACCTTTCCCACTAGAGCGCGCCCCACTAAGCACAACAGCGCAGGCGCAGCGCTCGTCCGTCTCTGCACTACGAGATGGCGCTGCCATAGAGATGGACCAAATTCTGCTTCCGCCGATCCGCGTATTAATATGTAACGCAGCCAATGAGATTGCTGCTAACGTAGAACCTTTTCTACTCGCGGATCACACTCGCGCAGTGTTACATGAACGCGCAAGGTATTATAACGAGTGTACAGACCTCCGATTAGTCAGTCTGCATTTGTCTGCATCAGTCGGTACCAGTCTGTACCAGTCTGCATTAGTCTGTACGAGTTCTACATTTGTCTGTACCAGTCTATAGTCAAGTTTCAGTCTGCGCCTAATAAGATTACCATATTCCTGTACATAGCCATGAAGATAAATGTATAGACACTTTTGTCAATTATCAGAGATATATGTGAGAATAAGATTAACGTACCAATACCAAAGGAACTTCAGATTGTCAATTGTAAATAGCATCCAGAACCGAGTTAAGTAATTTTTATGCTTGTTATTATTTTAATAAATGTGTGTGAAAATTAATAAAGTTCTGTTTAAAGTTGGTCACCGTCAATCTGCTACTCTAAGTGTGCAAGTGGCATTTCTATCGTCTGACCTAACGGCAGAAGATAAACACGCCACGATAAGACCACGAGACATATTGCTGACACTCGCCTACTTCGTTAGAGCGACAACTCAAATAATCTGATGGTGTGTGTACCGAAGGTCTTACAGTATGCACACCACAATTATTATTGCGGACCAGTGAGTGCAATAATCGTTTAAGACCCTGAGAGAGTAAGGGACTGCTACCGTGCTCCACCTCAAAAGTATCACTGACTGTGGTGGAAATTGGCGCACCGAACCAAAAGTTATAATAAACCTGAAACACCTAATAAATCATTTTATGGCCGTCTTGTAAGCTGTCGGTGCGAGATCATCATTAAATAGTCACAGTGGTACTGACGGCTTAGGGATAGAGGCGCTTAGGCTTCAGATCAGTGCATTGATTGTAGTGGAGCTCGTTGCTGTAGAGTGCATAATATGCAGCGTGTTTATTTCGCCCCGCGAAACTAAATGCAGTGCCTTTACAAAAGAGCGTGGCAGCGGCTGTTATTGCCTCACGTGCCGACAAGTGACAGTGCGGCCAGCATGCTTTTACTCGGCGCAACTCTCTCGCATTCCAACAGAGGTCAGCGTTGCTTGCCGTAAGCGCCAAGGACGGCCGTGCAGGCCGGCTGCGGCTGACCGTACAGTGTCTAATGGAGTGAAAACAGGAAGAAAAAAGCTTCTTAAGGACGGCTGAAAGAAAAGTAATAAAACAGGCTAAGATTTATCCTGCAGCTTTGTCGCCAGCTGCCTTCGCACGGCCTCGGCGTTTTCCAGTAAACATTGTTCAGTAAGAATGCACACAACATGGTGGTAACGTAGCAACTGAACTGCACCTGATAAATTCCAAAGACTTATATTCTTACCTGCTACCGTAGCTTCAACTAGCTAGCTAACTTTTTAAATGCGGAATGTAGTAAAACATCTACTTAATATCTGGGGAGACCGCTGCGATTTTGCTTTTCCGTCAAAATCTACCGTCAATGGTATCATCCATTGAGACCCGCCAGGGTAGCAGAGCGCGCTAACGCGCTGCTTCCTGGACTCGGGTAGGCGCGCCGGCCCCGGATTGAACCGCCTGGAGCATTAACGAAGACGGCCGGTGTGCCAGCCAGCCTGGATATGGTTTTTAGGCAGTTTTCCACATCTTACTAGGTGAATACCGGGCTGGTCTAGGGGACTAATGACCTTAGAAGTTGAGTCCCATAGTGCTCGGAGCCATTTGAACCATTTGTATACTTCGTATCTTTTGGCTTCCACTGATTTGCACTGCAAAGTTAAAAAATGCTGCAGCTTCATCCCCCGTTTCACGTAGTCGGACTTACGACCTTCTTTCTCTATACCCATCGTGTGCAAATTTTTCCTTAAGTTCCTGTGGCCACTCATTAGACCTATCATGAGTTTAACCTGCCTGCTGCTCAAACCCAGGATAACAGAACTTCTTTTTTAACATGGTTTCGGCATCATTAGTTTGCCATGATTCGTTTTTTTTTTTCTTACAATAAACAGGATGTAAGCGGTAACTGACTGGTGTAGGAGAAGTCGAGACGAACAATTTGATATACATTGGGGCACATACAGAGAAGGCTACAGTATCGTGTACGCAAGGTATTAAAGGGTACTGCATTGGCGGAGCTGCCATTTGTACACAGGTGATTAATGTGAAAAGGCTTACGACGTGATTATGGCCGCACCACAGTAATTAACAAACTTTGAATGCGGTATGGTAGTTGAAGGTAGAGGCACGTTACATTCCATTTCGGAAATCGTTAGGGATTTCAATATTCCGAGATCCGCAGTGTGAAGAGTGTACCGAGAATAACAAATTTCAGGCATTACCTGTCATCACGGACAACGCAGCTGCCGACGGTCTGCACTTAACAACGAAGAGCAGTGGCGTTAGCATATAGTTGTCAGTGCCGACAGACCAGCAGCACTGTGTGAAATAACCGCAGAAATCAATGTGGGACGTACGACGAACGTACCCGTTAGGACACTGCGGTGAAATTCGGCGTTAATGGGCTGTGGCAACAGACGGCCCACGCGAGTGCCTTTGCTAACAGCACGACGTCGCCTGCAGCGCTCTCCTGGACTCGTGACCATATCGGTTGGACGCTAGACGACTGGAAACCCGTGGCCTTGTGCCCGAGGCAGGATTACAACCTGCGACCGTAGCAGCAGCGCGTTTCCGGACTGAAGCGCCTAGAACCGTTCGGTCACAGCGGCCGGCTACGTCCGGTATAAATATTTCAAGTACTTGAGGTGTGGTATACTCTGTAAGTATCTCCCATATATAGGGTGTATCAGCTGAAACTTACATCGCAAATAACACTTTCCCCTAGGCCATGGCTTCCCAACCTTTCCAGCTGGCGGTCCCCTTCTTCAGTCGAAAATCCATGGCGGACCTCTACTCAGTCAAGAGCACAGTAACTTTAAATTTCAGAGCGAAACCCATGGGAACTGAAAGCTTCTTAATGCAAGTGCCATGTTGCCAACGACCTTCCCCCCCTCCCCTCCCCTTCCCCGGGAAGTATCAATAGTCTTTTGTTTAAAGATGAATGAAAACAACTTGAAATTAACGATCCAATTTGAATTCCCACTTTATCCAGACACTTACTAGTGGATTTACTCCCTTTGTTCAACACACTATAGCCTTATTAAAATTACTTGGTAATTGAAATTTCACACGATGGAGCTGTCTTTCTCCAAGAGCAATCAACGTCACGTCCAAATTGTTCGCTGTTGAAAAGCTGCCGCTTATGGTCTGTTCACTTCCACTATTTGGCTATTGTTGTATAAGGAGCATGCATATTTCGTAACAGTCGTGTGTGTGTGTGTGTGTGTGTGTGTGTGTGTGTGTGTGTGTGTGTGGTTTTAGGTGAAATTCGAAGAAACATGTTCAAATGTATGTAAAGTCTTCCTTTGGTCGTCCTTCCTTTTCATTCATTTCAACTGGAAACTTCCCTTGTTGTGAAGGCGACGGAGAAACTGCACCCTTGTTCAATGATCCTGATTTCAGCCACCGATCCATGTTAGACGTAATAAACTGGTCAAAAATCGACTTATGAAATAGGTAGTGCACTGACAAAGCAAGTTTTATATATAATGATGCCTGGGGCCGCATACGTGCCAGCAAGCGCTGTCATTGGTCGACAAAGCTCGTGAGCCGGGGCACAAATGACCCTCGTATTGTTACGAAACAGTCACTCAGAGAAGCCGCATTCTCCGGCACTAAACTGTGTATACGTTCTCACTTAGGAACCACAAAGACTGCTTGGGGATACGACCTGAAGTAAAAGAACACATGTTTTTCACACGAAAAAAATAGTTCTGAATTTGATTTTCACATTTTTATTCAATAATTTTACTCATTATTTTACACGATTTGGTGAAAGGTGGCCGCGGACCCCCTAGAAAGAGCCGGCGGATCCCTAAGGGGTCCGCGGACCACACGTTGGGAAGCCCTGCCCTAGGCTATGCTGTCCTTCTCTGTATGCGTTAAAAATCCCCTGTTGGTCCAATTTGCTGTGGGTCTCACACACATGAGCAATGTTGTAGAACCGGTCGCATGAGTGATTTGTAAGCTATCTCCTTTGTAGATTGATACCACTTCCCCATTATTCTACCAATAAATCGAAGTCTACCCCCTGCGCCGGCCAGTGTGGTCGAGCGGTTCTAGGCGCTACAGCCTGGAACTGCGCGACCGCTACGGTCGCAGGTTCGAATCCTGCCTCGGGTATGGATGTGTGTGATATCCTTAGGTTAGTTAGGTTTAAGTAGTTCTGAGTTCTAGGAGACTGATGACCTCAGAAGTTGAGTCCCAAAGTGCTCAGAGCCATTTGAACCATTTTTCTACCCCCTGCTTTACCCACAACTGAGCCAATGTGGTAATTCCGTTTCATATCCGTACAATGTGTTACACCCAGGTATTTGTATGAGTTGACCGATTCCGTCATTCTGTGAAGTGGTCAGTTTTACATTTCTGAACATTTAAAGCAAGTTACCAATCTTTGCATCCCTTTGAAATTTTATCAAGGCGTGACTGAATATTTATGCAGATTTTTCAGACAGTAGTTCATTATAGATTTCTGCATCATCTGCAAAAAGTCTGAGGTTACTATCAATATTCTCTGCACGGTCATTAATAACAACGAGAACAGCAAGGGTCCCAACACACTTCCTTGGTGCACATCCCAAGTTACTTCTACATCTGACGATGACTCTCCGTCCAAGATAACATACTGCAACCTCCTACCAAAAAGTCCTCAATCTGGTCACAAATTTCACTTAATACCCATTTACCCCACATGATCATACTTTTGACAGTGTGATTCCTCCGAAGTACAACACAATTGGCCAAAAACGCAGTCGGGTTACTCGGCCTTCGCAGTATCCACAGAACGGGCCACTTCGTTTTGTACGCTTGTGGCTGACGTTGTGCAAACAGAGCTAAGGGTATCCCGACACCCAGCCCTGGCCGGTGGTTAATGTAATAAAGCGTGGATCGTAATTGGCGGCGTGTCGCAAGATGGCGTGGCGAGCTGGTTAATGGAGAGTTAACGGGCCGCCCTCCGGGTTGCGTGTGCCATGTTTTGCACGACACTTTTCCCGGGAAGCTCTAATGGCCCTGGCACCGCCTGTTTTTCCGGCGGGCGCAGTAGCCGTCATCCACACCGCTAGCTTAAAGCGCAGTTATCCCTCACGTCGTCGGCTGTGTACCACTCACACGAAACAGACAATTTTTCTTTTTCGATGTTTATCATTACAGGCTGCCGAAGCGATGTATTTACGATTTGCCCGCTCGAGTTTAGTTGCACGCTACGTGATTTTGTTTCTTTGTTGCAGCGTACTGTCCCACTGGAACACGTTTGTTAGAGACGCATCAGTGGATCAGTTTGTCCAATGCTAGGCCGGCCGCGGTGGCCGAGCGGTTCTAGGCGCTTCAGTTCGGAACCGCGCGCCTGCTACAGTCGCAGGTTCGAATCCTGCCTCGGCCATGGATGTGTGTGATGTCCTTAGGTTAGTTAGGTTTAAGTAGTTCTAGGGGGAATGATGACTTCAGATGTTAAGTCCCATAGTGCTCAGAGCCATTTGAGCCATTTTGTCCAATGCTAGAGTTTGTTACGTGCTCTGTAGTTTCCAATGAACCACCTGAAGTGATACTGGAAAATTCAAGGAATTATAAGTCATATCATTCAGTCCAGAGTTCCGCAACTTCGCTGCGTAACTGGACTCATTTTCTCACACCGGAACGTTCGTCTCACAAGACGTATTCCACATGATATTTGGCAAAGTCTAAGAACTGCAGTGAGAGAAACATAGCAGTAGCTCAGATTACAGCTGACCTACGGATAAATTGTGCTTTTACTTTATCTTCCTTCAAGTCATTACGTCACTTCAAAAAATGCTTCCACTTACTGTGTCTTTACAGAAAACAATATAATATAACAATCAGCTGCTGCGGAAAAACCTGAATCCTTTGCATTAATTTCGATATTTCAAATCATCAGGCACAGGAGTACATAAATGAACTTCTAAAAAATGAAAGGCAAACAGTTTTACGATTTTAAAACATCAAATAGTGTGAAAGTGTGAAACTTCTTGGCAGATTGTGTGCCGGACCGAGACTCGAACTCGGGACCTTTGCCTTTCGCGGGCAAGTGCTCTACCGACTGAGCTACCCCAGCACGACTCACGCCCCGTCCTCACAGCTTTACTTCTGCCAGTAGCTCGTCTTCTACCTTCTAAACTTTACAGAAGCCCTTCTCATTCTGGAAACATCCTCCAGGCTGTGATTAAGCCATGTCTCCGCAATATCCTTTCTTTCAGGAGTGCTAGTTCTGCAAGGCTCGCAGGAGAGCTTCTGTAAAGTTTGGAAGATAGGAGACGAGGTGCTGGCAGAAGTAAAACTGTGAGGACGGGGCGTGAGTCGTGCTTGGGTAGTTCGGACGGTAGAGCACTTGCCCGCGAAAGGCAAAGGTCCCGAGTTCGAGTTTCGGTCGGGCCCACAGTTTTAATCTGCCAGGAAGTTGCATATCAGCGCACACTCCGCTGCAGAGTGAAAATCTCATTCTGTATCAGATAGAGTACGTACAGGTGTAAAGTTACACAGCGCCTGTAACTTAATGTCTTTGCATTTTTTGTTGGAAGTAGGCCAAATTTTTTTTCGTTATCCATATGAAACTTAGCAGCTTTGAATGTTGATTATAGTGTGTGGTGTCCTAAAATTCAGAAAGATGCGACATTGAACTGATTATTAGTGAATCGTATAACCAGTATATAGTGAGAAATTGTATAAAAGCAATAGCAATATTCAACGAACGTGTCGCTGAACAGTATATATGATGCGAATGTTCGCCAAATTATGTATTAACCAACTTGCAAGACCATTTCGTATATGATTTCCTGAATTTACAAATCTTCCACATGTTATTGTCGTTTCTGCTGCTGCTACTGCTGTTTGTAGTCCGAAGACTAGATGAAGCATTTCATTCCGGTCTATCCTGTGCAAAACTTCATCTCTGAATAGCTACTGCAACTTACAGCCATCTATATCTGCTAGCTGTATTCATTTCTTGCTCTTCCTCTACATTTTTACCCCCCAACCCCCTCCTAAATAACACACACACACACACACACACACACTCTCTCTCTCTCTCTCTCTCTCTCTCTCTCTCTCTCTCTCTCTCTCTCTCTCTCCCTCCCCGTAGCTCCACATTATTTACTCGATCTAATCACCTAATCTTCAGCATTCTCTTTAGCATCACATTTTACAAGCTTCTACACTGAACTGCTTATCGAGCACGATTCACTCCCGTGCAAGGCTACCCTAAAGACAAATATTTTCAAAACGACATTCAAAAACTTCAATTTCGTACATATATATTTACTAAATTTTAAACTATTATCTGCTAATCGTAGAGCACCGAACGCCTGACGACAACAGAGCGAAAGCCCAGCACGAAAGCGTGTAAAACTCCGAACCCATTAGTGGTTAAATGCGAATAAACTTTTTATACCATAATTTTGACTGGTGGCTATATTCTAATTGTAATCCTCACAGATGTCGTAGTGTAGCTGAGTCGGTACCCACGCATCGCGGCCCAACGTTTGCGACTCGGGTGTAGTCTTTGTTCGCTTAGCCGCGGGGCTGTCGTCACTGCCGTGTTTGAACTGAACTGTGGCGCAGTTGTGTACAGGGGGCGTGACTCAGTGAGCCGTGGCAATTTAAATCCAGCGCGATGCGAAGGCATTTCCGCTATCTACCGCGGGCACCGTGCAATTACTGTCTGTCTCACCGCAGACGGCGCGTAGGAGCCGACGCCCAGGGCTCACGTTTCCGAATCTGCTGTTTCTCGTAGTTTATTAAGATGCCGAGATCCAAAGGCCTCGTTGTCTCTTCGTTTGATTTCATACACTGTTAAAAATATGAATACAAATTATTTTATCCATGACGGTTTGAGAACGACACGGCTGTTACCGGAAATATCATGGAATAGGAAACTGCAACCAACTACACTTTTTCAAATAAATGGTTCAAATGGCTCGAAGCATTATGGGACTTAACATCTGAGGTCAGCAGTCCCCTAGAACTTAGAACTACTTAAACCTAACTAACCTAAGGACATCACACACATCCATTCCCGAGGCAGGATTCGAATCTGCGACCGTAGCAGTCGCGCGGTTCCGACACTTAAAAAAACAAAAAAAAAAAAGTTCAGATGTGTGTGAAATCTTATGGGACGTAACTGCTAAGGTCATCAGTCCCTAAGCTTACACACTACTTAACCTAAATTATCCTAAGGACAAAGACACACACCCATGCCCGAGTGAGGATTCGAACCTCCGCCGGGACCAGCCGCACAGTCCATGACTGCAGCGCCTGCGACCGCTCGGCTAATCCCGCGCGGCGACACTTTTTCAAGGAATGCTTATTTCACTGGAGCTAGTTTCAGATCTGGGCCTATTGCCAGAAGGCAGAGAGGATTCCACGCACAAAGTTCACATTTTTGCGTTACGAAGGTTGACTGAAAAGTAAAGTCTCCACCTTCGTTAACTCTTCAACAGTTGGCAGCATTGGTATGTGCCAGGTACTGGCTTGTTCGGTAGCCTCTTCTCTACAGCTCCAGATGGCAGGAAGCCTTAGCATTGAGCGGTTGTGTCCTTACAGTGTAAAGTATGGAGCCCTGCGCAGACGGTCGGTCAATGCGATTTAAGCAAAGTGCAGTCATTGAATTCTTGACAGCAGAAGGTGTCACCCCAAACGAGATTCATCAGAGAATGAAAGCAGTTTATGGTGATTGTGTTGATGTGAGTACTTTGCGTCGTTGAGCGAGTAAGTTTAAAGATGTTGAGGCGGGAACATCTGAACTGCGTGGCAAAGAGTTGGACGTCTTGTGACAGCAAGAACAGACTTTCACAAGCAACATGTTGACAGATTGATTCAGGACGATCGTCGTATCACTAAGAGAGAAACTGCAAACACAATCTGCCTTTCACAAGAACGTGTGGGTCACATTATTGCTTTGCTTGGCTATCGGAAGATCTGTGCACGATGGGTACCTCGGGTGCTGTCTCCTGAAATGAAAGCGTACAGACTTGAAATTTGCCAGGAACTCCTCTCGCCTTTCTCCATTCAATTGTGACTGGAGATGAAATGTGGGCACGCCATTACCACCCGGAGACGAAACGTCAGTCCTTGGAATATCGACACAAAGACTCGCCTCAGAAAAAGAAATTCAAGACGCCGCCCTCAACTGGAAAAATCATGGCCACGGATGGTAAGCAGATGCTGTTGTCCATGTTGATTTCCTTGATGTGGAACAACAATAAACTCAGAGCGTTACATCACAACGCTGCGAACTCTGAAACGACGGCTAAGAAGGGCCCGAAAGGAAAAGGGAAATGTTTTTCTGCCTCGTGACAATGCCAAGCCACACACTTCACGTGCCACCACAGCAGAACTTTAGATACTGACTCTCACCACCGTACGGCATCCTCCATACAGTCCAGATTTAGCACCGTCTGACTTCCATCTGTTTCCTATGATGGAAGACGATCTGCGGGGACATCGTTACGCTTCTGATGAAGACGTTGAGAGAAATGAGAGACTGTGGTTGCGGAAACAGTGTCGAATTCTTCCGTGACGGCTTCAGAAAACTTGTTCATCGTTGGCAAAAATGTATCCAATCAGCTGGTGATTATGTGGAAAAGTGAATATTGGTAATTAAAGATCACATTGTAAGGATTATTTCTGTGTTTGATTTATTAAAATATTCCTATCCAAATCCAATTAACGAAGGTGCAGGCATTACTTTTAATTCTACCCTTGTATGATACACTGTCTGATAAAGTATTAGGACAGCTCGCCCGGCTAGCCAGGCGATCTAACGCGCTGCTTCCCGTGTATGGAGGCGTGCTGGTCCCCGGCTCGAATCCGCCCGGCGGATTAGTGTCGAGGTCTGATGTGCCAGCCAGCCTGTGGTCGGTTTTTAAGGCGGTTTTCCATCTACCTATGAGAATGCGGGCTGGTTCCCCTTTTCCCCCCTCAGTTACAATGGGTCGGCGATTGCTGTGCAAACACTGTTTCCACGTATGCGTACACCATAACTATTCTACCACACAAACATTTGGGGTTACACTTGTCTGGTATGAGACGTTCCCGGGGAAGTCCACTCGGGGCCGAATCGCACGATAACCCTGGGTTCGGTGTGGCTGGGTGGCCTGTTGTGGGTTTGTGAACCAGAGAGGGCTACGGCAGGACGAAGCCTCTCCGTCGTTTATGGGTCCCTGGTTTAATAAATACATTCATACATACAAGTATTAGGATACACCCTACGTAATGCTGAATTGACAACTAGATGTCGCGAGAGCCGGACCCGCGATTATAAAAGGAGGCGGGCAGAGCAGAATAGGTCGGTCAGGAGAGCTCATCGACTTCTAATGTGGACTAGTCATTGGATGTCACCTAAGTAACAAATACATCGGGACATTTAGACCCTTCTGCCGGCCGGGGTGGCCGAGCGGTTCTAGGCGCTACAGTCTAGAACCAGGCGACCGTTACTGTCGCAGGTTCGAATCATGCATCGGGCATGGATGTGTGTGATGTCCTTAGGTTAGTTAGGTTTAAGTAGTTCTAAGTTCTAGGGGACTGATGACCTCAGATGTTAAGTCCCTTAGTGCTCAGAGCAATCTGAACCATTTTGAACCCTTCTAAAGCTGCCCAAGTGTTGTGATGTGATTGTGAAGTGGAAACGCGAAGGAAGCTAAGCCACGACCAGGCATACCTCATATACTGATTGACAAGCACCGTTCTGCATTGCGGAGGATGCTTTAAAAAGAAATCATAAAATTAGCGTAAGAAACGACGCATGAATTTCGAAGCGCTATGAGCAGACCAGCTAGCACAGTGGCTATGTGTAGAGAGCTGAAAAGAAGGGGTACAGTGGTCGAGCAGCCTTTCGGACGCCACACATTTCTGTGGTCAGTGCTACGCGACGCTTGAGGTGGCGTAAACAGCGACGCTACTGAACAGTGGATGATTGGAAACGATCGGTCTGAAGTGGTCACTCACGCTATACCCTGTGGTCTGTGTTTGGCGAATGTCTGGAGAACGTCATCTTCCATCATATGTGACGCCAACAGCGGAATACGCAGTTGGTGTTTTTCGTGGGTAATGCGTGGTCTCCAATGATAGAACCGCCATCTCCCATGGTGATCCCGTGTCATTCGGCCCTGAACGCGCGCTGTAGATGATATGGGTACAGCAGTTATTCATAATTTACCCCCCCCCCCCCCCCCCTGGAAACCAGAAGCCGTAAACTTCTCAGCTTCCCACGAACGCACAGACAGTCATAGAGACTTTGATACGTCTTCCGATCTGGACATCTTCGCTGTGTTTCTCCTAGTGCAAATGACGATCCAGCGTAGCATTGCCGTCCGCCTTAACGTACATAAAGTACACTTCTACCAGATCCTGATCTGAGTAAAAGTCGAACGCCAAATATAACACTTAACGTACCCTTCACGTGGGAGTAAACTGTTCTGTTAATATATTCTGTCACGGTAACTTCCTGCGGGAAGAGAATCGTTGCAGTAAATATCGGTGTTTGAAGGATATATATAACTGAAACCAAGCACTTCCGGCAGCTCTCACTCTCTGGGTAATTCTGTGCTTCTCTCTGAATCTCTGGAGGAACGCCGAGCTCCATGTTTTTATTCAGCATTTCCACGTCGTCCCTGTCTGTCTGTGACATGATGTTGAAGGCGTATCGCATTCTCATCGGCTCTAATTTGCACTCGCCGTTAGTAACTTTCCACAGACTGAGTAAAGTGGACAGAACAGCCTGTCTATATTCTGAGCTTCTAGCCTGTTACTGGCTTCTTACGAGATAAACGATTGCATTCCCGAACATCTCTGTCTGGCCTCTTCTTTTTCGTAATGAACTTTTATTGCGTACATACGTGAAATGATGCTCTGTATGTTATAAACGCTTTATGTGTATACGTCTGACACTATAATTCAGTTGTTCACATGTCTGGCTATTACAGGGAGGACTCGAGTTCAGTTCTGGACACTGCTAGGGATTTTTCAATGATGGGAGGATTGGTGCAGGATGCACTCATCCTCTGATGCTAGCTGAGGAGCTGCTTGAGTGAGAAATTGCGGCTTGTCGTACCCACAGAGGAAAAGGACCAAGTATTGTGAAGAGGAAGTCATTCAGATTCGATGCAGAAGCGGGCATCAACAGGGTGCCAGCTGTCTCTTGACGGAGAGTACACAGCCGGCGCCAGGATGGCGGTAACCACCCTACGGGATGAAAACACAGCAGCATTACATTGCATCGTTGCAAAGTATACTCAGTACCCATCTGTATCAAAATAAGGGAACGGAAATTTTTCCGACGTAACAGCAAACAGGGGGCTATAAGAGGACGGACAGAGATGTTCGGGGAAGGGAAGAGAGATCTCATAAGAAGCTGATAACTAAGTAGAAACACAGTATATGGACAGACTGCTCTCTCCCCTCCACCCAGTCTAAGTAAAGTTACTAAGGGCGACTGCAAATTAGAGCCAATGAGAAGGCAACACGCCTTCAACATCACGTCATGTTGGAGACAGACTCGGATGGAGTGGAAATGCTGTACAAAAATAGGGATCCCAGCTCTCCTCGAGTGTCTGAGAGAAATAGAGAATTAGAGATTTGGAGCTGCCAGATGCTCTAAACGGGACTACAGCCAAGGAACTCTGTCGTAGAGTGGGTACAGTACCACTTCACAGTGATATCGAGTATAGGCGGAACGGTTCCGTCAAATCACTGTTTTTGTATAGAGACTTGGTGTCTTTGTATATATGTAGTCCAACCAAGAAGAGTAGGAAAAGAGCCGCCGCTTTAGGAAAGGAACTAGGAATTGTGATGCACTTGTTGCTGAGATCGTTTCAATCTACTTTCCAGTCCTTATCCTATTTTGCAAAGTAGCTAGGTCAAGACTACCTCACATAGGCCAAGCGGCTAATTCACTACTAGCGACCCTATCGTTCAGTCCCCGACAATACTCACGTTTGGGACGCGACAGGCTCCAAGGTCAAGAGAACCGACAACGGCCGGGAGAGCGATGTTAAACCGCAAGTCGCTCCATAGCGAATCGAGGCCCACGAGGGGGACTGGTGTACGTCAGAGCACATGACAATGCTGGTCGTACGAGTGCCAACGGCTGTCCCCGGCGGGGATTTCAGACGAGTTTAATAGTTCTTGACTGCGTGTTTAAATCTGTGCATGTTCTCCATAGCACACGACAAAATTAAGACATGTAGTGGGTACCTTTTCAATTAAATATTGAGTTCCCATGGGCCCTGCACGGATCCGAGTGATCGCGAAATGTGGCGGACTAGCCGCTAGTGTGACGACACAGGTTCACTGCAGGGCCCGTATTTCACTTTGGCCCGGATACCGAATCTGATGAGACCATTGGCAGGTGATGACACGGCGGTCTACATCTACATACATACTCCGCAATACACCATACGGTGCGTGACGGAGGGTACCTCGTACCACAAGTAGCATCTTCTCTCCCTGTTCCACTCCCAAACATAACGAGTGAAAAAATGACTGCCTATATGCGTCTGTACGAGCCCTAATCTCTCTTATCTTATCTTTGTGGTCTTTCCGCGAAATGTAAGTTGGCGGCAGTAAAATTGTACTGCAGTCAACCTCAAATGCTGGTTCTCTAAATTTCCTCAATAGCGATTCACGAAAAGAACGCCTCCTTTCCTCTAGAGACTCCCACCCGAGTTCCTGAAGCATTTCCGTAACACTCGCGTGCTGATCAAACCTACCAGTAACAAATTTAGCAGCCCGCGTCTGAATTGCTTCTATCTCCTCCCTCAATCCAACCTGATAGTCTAACAACCCTACCACAACAAAGGTCACAATTTAATAATGATTGTGGTGTTGCTCACGCTGCTAAATACTGCATTTTCGGGCAACAACAAAGTTATTATGTGGCAGGTGTCATTAGAGCACAGTTATTAAAGTCATTTCTTGTAATAATGAATAAACTAGGCACTCATCTTTTCGTGTTTCCCACGCTGGTCTAGTTGTAAAATCATGGCTCAATCGTCGAAAATCTAGGTGGTGATGATTCCAAGCTCGGATGCAAAGAGGCCTAGGTTTTATTATGCGATATTCAAAAGTTTTATAGATGTGTTTCATAAACCATTCTTGAAGACTAAACTTTTGCAAGTTAGCACAATGGTGATGTAAAAAAGTAATCAGCACTCCGAATTTAAGTTACACTTCTTTTTTATTACTTTTGCTGCAATATCACGTAACACACAAAACATCACTTCACAATACAAAACATGCTTGAAAACATCTTCCTCACTGTTAAAGTTCACATTTTATAAGCTGACTACATTATGCGTCTTTCCAACATGAACAAGACTTGACCTTTCAAGGTCCGACTCTCTAATAATCGCTTACGCGCCCAAAAATCAGAGTTAAAAGTACGTCAAAGATCATAGTGATAAAAGAAAGAATACACATACGAATAATATCATTGCAGTATAAACACATCGATGTATCAAAGTACCTCTACATTAATGAAATCAAATCTGAATGTTGTCTCAGAAATATGTTAACTACTTTACAGAAACACAGTAGAATATTGCTGGTATCGAGAGGTTCAGGTGAGCTGCCGTAATGGTTACGTAATTCAAGTACCATTACAATAGGGATCCCAAACGCTCGAGCAGTACTCAAGAATAGGTCGGTCCGGCTGGTCTTTCAGGACCAGAATACGGAGCTTTGCTTTTATTTGCTTTCCGCGAGTACAGAATGCGTCTATACCGGAAGTTTTCCTATATGTTAATAACTTCTTTGCCTGAGCTTGTAGGTAGAGACGCAGTTACCGATGGCACAGAGCATTTGACGCGAGGTAAACTGCACCGGCGACCTGTGGGGCGAGTGTCGGCTTGTGGCGGTACAGGTGGAGGCGGCACGGCGGCTCGCAGCCGGTAGCTACGCAGCGCGTGTATCGAGCGCCGCCGGCACAGAGTGCCCCGTAATGAGCCGGCACGCCGCCGGAGAGCGCGTCGCGGACAATGCGCGGACCGCGCTGCATCATTCATTAGCGCAGCCGCGCACCGAGAGAGGCGAGCATTCAGACCGGGCCGCTCCCGCGCCTGCCCAGCGCAGCCTCGGCTCAGCTCGACCGCCAGCACCTGCGATCTGCCGCCGCCGCTGCCGCCATTCATACCCTCTCAAGGTCGACACGTCTGCGGCCGGATCCCCGCTCTCTACTATCGCCTACTCTGCAGCCCGCGCTACGCTGCAGCCGCGAGTTTCAACTCGTTATCACATTATAGCCACTCTACGAGTAATAGAACTTCTATAGTGGCAACTGTTTATTTACAATTTATGCGAAACACACATTCTTCAAAGTTTTACTGTCCTTTAGAGTAGCCACCAGCATGCAAGATCCCCTCGCTTCTGAACTGATATTGTTATTACTCAGCGAGTCCGTAGAGGGTGGTATACAGGGTGTCACAAAAAGGAACGGCCAAACTTCCAGGAAACATTCCTCACACACAAGTAAAGAAAAGATGTTATGTGGACATGTGTCCGGAAACGCTTAATTTCCATGTTGGAGCTCATTTTGGTTTCGTCAGTATGTACTGTACTTCCTCGATTCACTGCCAGTTGGCCCAATTGAAGGAAGGTAATGTTGACTTCGGTGCTTGTGTTGACATGCGACTTATTGCTCTACAGTACTAGCATCAAGCACATCAGTACGTAGCATCAACAGGTTAGTGTTCATCACGAACGTGGTTTTGCAGTCAGTGCAATGTTTACAAATGCGGAGTTGGCAGATGCCCATTTGATGTATGGATTAGCACGGGGCAGGCATTGTTGGTGATGTCTTGATTGGGCCCCGTGTCCTTCCACCTACGCTCAATGGAGCACGTTATTATGATTTCATACGGGATACTCTACCTGTGCTTTACAAGTACGACACAACATGTGGTTCATGCACGATGGAGCTCCTGCACATTTCAGTCGAACTGTTCGTACGCTTCTCAACAACAGATTTGGTGACCGATGGATTGGTAGAGGCGGACCAATTCCATGGCCTCCACACTCTCCTGACCTCAACCCTCTTGACTTTCATTTATGGGGGCATTTGAAAGCTCTTGTCTACGCAACCCCGGTACCAAATGTAGAGACCCTTCGTGCTCGTATTGTGGACGGCTGTGATACAATACGCCATTCTCCAGGGCTGCATCAGCGCATCAGGGATTCCATGCAACGGAGGGTGGATGCATGTATCCTCGCTAACGGAGGACATTTTGAACATTTCCTGTAACAAAGTGTTTGAAGTCTCGCTGGTACGTTCTGTTGCTGTGTGTTTCCGTTCGATGATTAATGTGATATGAAGAGAAGTAATAAAATGAGCTCTAACATGGAAAGTAAGCGTTTCCGGACACATGTCCACATAACATATTTTCTTTCTTTGTGTGTGAGGAATGTTTCCTGAAAGTTTGGCCGTACCTTTTTGTAACACCCTGTATATGACGTACAGTATGACTGGACAGCATTTGCACCCAGAATTTGCGAGTGTAAGTCGGACTTTCCTTGATCCGCGTTGGGGGTCTTGTCGTCGGATTTCCTCCTACCTGTGCGCTGTGCAGCTCTCGTAAATGTCGTCCCGTGCAGATTCTTTATTGGCGCGTTGGATGTCTCTGTCGGTGGAAGCTAATTATCTGAAACTGCTGTCGATCAGCTTTGGGGTACCTATTTACTCGAAATTAACACTCAGAATGCCGTAATATCACTTTTATTCCTATTAGATCAATAATGAGACACTCATGTCACAAACTACTCGTAACCGAGAGCATGGCTACCATCGAACAAGACAGGAAGAGCTCTTAACGCGGACTGCAGACTTTGGCGCGCAGTCCGTACCTCTTACTAGTTTCATCACAGTTCGTGGATTTCCGATCAAGTTCGTACTTAAGGTGCATTTGTTAATGAACGGGTGTGAATTTAAACGAGGCAAAATTGTGATAAATAGTTTTAAACATCCAGACGCTCCAAGTATTCATGTTGTCATAAATGACTTTAATTATTAAATATAAATAAACAAAATGGGTGACTTTGGCGCCGAGATAGCGGTACTTCCGGACATGTATATTTCCCAGGCTGACGCTTGTTGCTACGGTCCAGCGCTGAGCCCCACCCCACTACGCGCGACGTATGGTCGCTTCGTCACCTAGCCAGCCAGCGTGGGAAATGCTCTCCGATTCATGGCCGGCTACGGACTACAGCACTTCCTAACTATCGTGAACACATCAATAAGAGACAATAAGTTATTAAAACTGGTGAAAATGTCTTCCTCACCTAAGAGGCACCTCACATCCACCCAAAGAAGGAATTATTTTTTAAAAGCTATATATTTTCAAATTGTATACAAAACTAGCAAATTCCCTTCAAAATACTCTCAATTTTAACTAATACATTTGTCCCAGCGGTGCTTCCACTGTTCGAAACACTTTCTGTAGTCGTCCTCAGAAATGGCTGACAGTTCCTACCCCGGTTTTTTTTTTCCTGACTTATTCAATGTCAAGAAAGTGTCCTAACAGGCCCCTTCTCATGCGTGGAAATAAGAAAAAAATGGCACGGAGCCAGGTCAGGTGAGTAAGGTGCGTGGGGAAGCGGAACCATGCCATTTTTAGCCAAAAACTGTCTAACAGAGATGGCTGTGTGTGTGTGTGTGTGTGTGTGTGTGTGTGTGTGTGTGTGTGTGTGTGTGTGTGTGTGTGTGTGTGTGTGTGTGCGCGCGCAGGTGCGTTGTCGTGGTGGAAGGACGAGTCTCCTGTCTGCCACAAATCGGGTCTTTTCTTACGAACATTGCTGCGCAGTCTTTTTAAAACTTCCAAATAAAAGGTTTGATTGACTGTCTGACCTGGTGGGGGAACAAACTGGATGAACGACGCGCTTGGCATCAAAAAAGCAAATCGGCATCGTTTTGATGCTTGATTTGACTTGACATTTTTTTGTACGGTATGACGACGCCAGCGATGCTGAAGTCGTACGATATACTTAGCAGCGCCAGTTATGTTCGAAATTCTAGTGGAACGATCTGTTGCCCTACGAATCTCTCTAACAGTTCTGAAGTGAGTGCTATAAAGTGGTTCATTCAGTGTATGAATTGAAGTCTTAAGATCTTAAGTCTGGAAAGTGTGGTCGGTGGTACAAGACTTCCCAGCCCCTTCGCCCGAACAAATCAGTCAGTACTTGCGCCACACGCACCCGAGCTTTGTCTTGCAAAACGGTGGGTGGGTCCTGCGGAAAGTTTCGCCGCTTCTTTCTCTGAGCTGCTCGCAGGCTGTGTTCCAAAACTGAACAGCTTAGGGACAGAAGCGGCGACACTTTCCGCATGACTCGACCATCATTTTCTGGGAGAATGCTCAGGCGTGTATGACGTAAGCCTACTGGCGTGTTTGATCGACGGTTTTGGGAAGTGCAGTACCACCCATCACTATCCTCTGACGTAGGCCCTTGCGACTTAAACTTGATTGAAACTTCCTCTCTGATTAAACCTATGTTCTGGACCAAGACTCGAACTCAAGACCTCTGTCTTTCACGGACAAGTGCTCTACCGACTCAGCTACCCAGGCACGACTCACGTCCCGTGCTCACAGCGTTACTTTCGCCAGCAGCTTGCCTCCTACCCTCCAGACTTCACAGAAGATAGGAGGCGAAGTGCTGGCGAAAGTAAAACTGTGAGGACGTGTCCTGAGTCGTGCTAATGCCACTTAGCCCTCAGCGCGTAGGATGGTGGACTTGGCCTTACGAACTTCCGCCTTAAGTCTTCAGCCCTGTTCATGCGGGCGATGCTCAGAATTTCGCACCGTCGGACGCTTACAATAACATCGGCATTGATTGACCAGCTAATGCTATTCTCTCATGTGCCTGCCTCCTGTTCCAGTTGCAAACATTTAGCCGATACTTGCTCACTTTGCAACGTTTCTTGTAGACTATAGCTACGTCCGCCGTGAGCTGCCGTCGTCCAGAGAACCGACGGTGCGAGGTACTTTTCGTCCCTTAATGTGGTGCCATGACAGGAACGAGATGAAACAGCGGTACCCGACGAGAGTCCGGGCCCATCCTCTAGCATTCTGTGCATCTGTGGTGCATAGCTTCTGCCACAGGAGTGTGTTGAGCCTCTCCATAACGCTTTTGCGTCGACCAAACGATCCCGCAACCAACACGCCGCTTTTCGTTAAATCTTCTTTGTCTTTTTATTAATCCAACTCGATGAGGATTCCACACTGATGAGCAATACCCAAGAATGCGGCCAGGCAAGTGTTCCAAATAAATCTGTTCGGCACTTGCTTCAGGGCCGTTGCTTGGTGTTTTACCGCCCTAGGCGGGATCCGAAAAATGATTTTTTTTTACTATTATAAATCTTCCCGATATCTCCCGCCTTCTAGCCGCTACCGCGACCACCGCCACCACCACCCCCCAATGGCACAACGATGCAAAACTTCTAATACGCTTTTTAATCATTATTCTAAGGTGATCAGACGTCCTCATTTTCTGGGGGCGGTCTTCAGTTTCCATACTTTGTTCTCAGTTTCTTTAAAACGGATGTCCTCAGTTTCTTATTTTTTTGTCCTCAATTTTTTAAATTCCCCAAAATAATTGAAATAGGAAGAATTAGTTTTGAGATTGATAGTCAGTGTGTTTATTTTCGTCAAAGTAAGTAAAGGAGGAGATGAGTGCTTAACGTCCTCTCGGCAACGACATCATTTAGAGACGGAGCACAAGCTCGGATAAGGCAAGGATGAGGAAGGAAATCGGCCGTGCACGTTCAGAGGATCCATCCCGGTATCTGCCATAAACGATGTCGGGAAATCACGGAAAACCTAAATCAATATGGTCGGACGCGGGTTTGAACCGTCGTCCTCCCGACTGCGAATCCAGTGTGCTAGCCACTGCATCATCTCGCTCGTTCAAAGTAAGTAAAGACTTATTAAATAACTGTTCTGTATGCTTTTGAAAACAATTCGGTGTTTTAATTTTTCCTCTGTTTCATTTTTTTCTCCTAATCTGCCCAATATTTTCGTTGTTTGATTTGAAACTAATTTTTTCCGCCCTTTGCCGCCCCTAATATTTTGACACCCTAGGCGGCCTCCTAGCCTTGCCTAATGGTAAAAACGGCCCTGTCTGCTTGTTTTACGTTGTTATTCCTTTTAGGCGTCTATCATAGTAACCTGGTTCAAACATATAGTAATTTTTATTATCGCTCATTAATAAGTCGTGTAATTAGCAAAACAGCAAACGCAAAACATATTCCTTACACATTGTGTTGGGGCGCTTGTCACTAGGAGAGTGGTCCCATGTAGCAGCCGAAAAAAGGAAACAAGCGTCTCCATACGAGTGGTACGTAGACACACACTGCTCAACAGAGTCCAGACTGAACGTGCTCCTGATTACCTTTCATGCATCTTGACCCTCTTACCATTTTAGTGTGTGCTTTCTTTGCACAAATGGCCGAGCGGCTCAAGGCGCTACAGTTTGGAACCGCGCGACCGCTACGGTCGCAGGTTCTAATCCTGCCTCGGGCTTGGATGTGTGTGATGTCCTTAGGTTAGTTAGGTTTAAGTAGTTCTAAGTTCTAGGGGACTGATGACCTCAGAAGTTAAGTTCCATAGTGCTCAGAGCCATTTTTTCTTTGCACAATATTTTTTTCCGCCTAACTGCACCAGCCCCTTCCGCGAGCACGCACGCACGGAAATACCACTCAACTCATGCGCCTCGACTGCAGCAGCAGGTAAATTGAAGGCGGAGAGGAGAAAGGAAACGGAACGGACTAATGTGATATCACCTTCATCGGAACTGTGCGCGGGATCAGCGGTGACGAGTGAAAATGTGTGCCGGACTGGGACCGGAACCTAGGATCTCCTGCTTACTAGGCAGTTGCGTTAACCAGTGTGCCATCCTGACACAGTATTTATCGCAAATGCGCTGACTACCTTGGCACGCTCCCTGACTAACCCAGACTCACATCTATCGCTGCCTATCCACAGTCCCCGTATATGTTCTCCTCGCTCGCCATTTTAGATTCTCGCTGGAGATCGAACGTAAATGTGCAACCGCACTGAAGGTGGCGCATTCATTGCCCATCGAGGCGATTCAGTTACATGAATGCGTGGTGTCTGGTCTTTCGCATATGTCCAAAGAACAGACACCACGTATTCGTATAAAGGTGTAGTTACCCATAGCAGGGACATCCCTGTGTAAACATTACCGATGACAAGAAATGACAGACGACGTGTAAGGTATGACACGCAAGGCTGTCTCTGTCTCTGTCATCACTCAAGAGCAGGACACAAAGTGGAAGATGCTAGCGACTGGAGAAAGCGTCCGCGTTTGCGGATCTTTGATCGCCGCAGAAAGCCGGCGTGATTGCGTGCCAGCTACAGACCTGGCGCTATCAACACGCCCGGATCTGCATCTGCATCGGCATCTGCACCTGGCCGCGAGATAGACAACAGCTGGCCAACGTGCGCGGACTGCCTTCCCAGTGTTCCGGCGCCACGGACACGATATGCTTTCTTCACCCGGTACCGTAGCGAAGGCTCACCAAATTCATGCCGTTCACAAATGAAGGCTTCACAGTCTCTTTCACGCTAGAAATAAACTCCACGATCTCTGTTGTGGCGTAACAAGACAGCTACGCCACACTGAGGTAGCCGAAAGGCACGCGTAATCTCAATTAGGCTAGATAGAGGTCTGAAACAGGATACGTAATGAATGGTAGCAAGAAAAGTACGTAGCTGCTTTAATACTTAACTTTTAATCCTTCATGTGAATACAGCATTCCTAGATGATACAAGTGAGACTCTATCTTAAAATGGTTAATGGCGCCTTGCTAGGTCGTAGCCATTGACTTAGCTGAAGGCTATTCTAACTGTCTCTCGGCAAATGAGAGAAAGGCTTCGTCACTGTAGTCGCTAGCAAAGTCGTCGTACAACTGGGGGCGAGTGCTAGTCCGTATCTCGAGACCTGCCTTGTGGTGGCGCTCGGTCTGCGATCACACAGTGGCGACACGCGGGTCCGACATGTACTAAATGGACCGCGGCCGATTGAAGCTACCACCTAGCAAGTGTGGTGTTTGGGGGTGACACCACAATCTCCATACTCGAAAGCTTCATAATATCCACCCTTTCAAATGTGTGGAAGACCTCGATGAGGGCGACTCGCGGGGACCCTGTGGTTCTCTGCAGGCTCCGCATTGGCCATGCATGGGCGACCCACGGCTACCTACTGCGCCGTGAAGACCCATTTCCGTGTCGGTGCGGCGCCCGGTTGACTGTGGCCCATATTCTTCTGCTCTGTCCTCCTTTGGATGAACTGCGATTTCATCTTCGATTGCCGGACTCGTTGTCATTGATTTTAGCAGACAACGCCTCATCGGCTGATTCGGTTTTACGTTTCATCTGTGAGAGTGGGTTTTATCATTCGATCTGAGATTTAGCGCCCGTCCTTTGTCCCTCTGTGTCTTCCACCCTAGTGCTTTTAGGGTGAAGGTTTTAATGTGTTGCAGGTTGGCTGGCTTTTCCTTTCATTTTCGTGTCGGCCAGCCACTGTAATCTGCTTCCTTGTTTTACTCTCTCCTGTTTCTTGCATCTCTCTGTTGTTCTCTTGTCCTCTTTTGTTCCTTTTAGTGTTCGTTGCCTTTCCTTCTTACTTGTGGTCTTTCCTTACTTTCCGTTTTGTGTTACATGTCTATTTTATTCTCACACTTGTGGCATTGTTTTATTAGGAACAAGGGACTGATGAACTCGTAGTTTGGTGCCTTTCCCCTCTTTTAAACCAACCAACCAACCAATATCCACCCTTTTCAAGATGTTATTTTCGTAACATGATGGTGTTGCGGTACCGTGTCTGCGAACAGGTAGGTCGTGGGATCGTATCCCGGTAGGAACATGGATCAGCCTGCCTTTCAGCCTGGCACTTAGATCTCAGTGATGTTGATATTCGCCAGAATCGACACGTTGTTCGGATTCCCCATCGAGCTACACGATTGGATAACGGGTAGATTAGGGACGCGCAAGTCACCGAAGTGGCATCCAATTGAAAGACTTCTAGCAGGCCGTTGACCCACACGAAAAAGCTGTTATTGTGTTGCTTAGATACTTGCAGATATTTTTAGACAGTAATCAAAGGCTCTGTTTGGGATATTACTAAACTATAGAGATCCTATGTAGCGCCTGTAATTGCTATCGATGTCGTTTCATACGCTCACCAGTGAATATTCTTGCTTAGATCGGAACAAATTTTGATTATCGTTGGCCTTTTAATACGAATTTCTGTCACATATCACGCCTACATCGCGCGCGAAACCCGCTCTATACGTTAAAAAAAAAAAAAAAAAAGGCTCTGAGCACTATGGGACTTAACCTCTGAGGCCATGAGTCCCCTAAAACCTAGAACTATTTAAACCTAACCAACCTAACGACATCACACACATCCATGCCCGAGGCAGGATTCGAACCTGCGACCGTAGCAGCAGCGCAGTTCCTGACTGAAGCGCATAGAACCGCTCGGCCACAGCGGCCGGCCTCGATTATTGTTTATATATTTGTTTTTGTTTTTAATTTAATAACCCATGTCCGAAGAGGATTACTACACGAACGTTTTACAATGTATGCTGAAACAGTGTTGTCTTTATTCGTCTATTTATTGTCTGTCTGGTGAGTGCAATTAAAAAAAAGTAAATGAATTAGAAAATTATTTCAAATTGTTTTCGATGAAATTCCTGTCGTGTATCTTCATTCATAATCAGCTGTAGGCGCCAGTTTTCGGAAAAACGATCCGTTATGCGTGGTTTGCCGCGAAACATTGCCAGCGTGTGAAATATTCAGTAGTGTGAGATTCAAACGAAGCAATGTCACTGCGGCCAACCTACCTTCGCGTGACGCTCGCGGTGTTCGGAATTTGTATGTTTCCAATGTGTCTACGATCGTTAACATCCAAGGAAGTGCACCAAATCTTCCTGAAGCATAAACTTAAGAACAAAATGTAAGAATTAATATAAGAATTGTTTTAAGAATGAACTACAGGAATATGAGAATTTAAAAAGATGTAACTCCTGAAAATCACACACACACACACACACACACACACACACACACACACACACACGTCCTTGTCTCCCCTAATTCGATAAGAAGCATTTGTATAACGATCTGCTACGGAAATGGGTAGATGGGAAATCGGGTCGTGGCACTTGCATGTCAGTCTCAAGTGCCACTTGGAGTCCAGCAAAACGGATTTAAAGACATCATTCTTCGCACCATGAATGTGATGTCACAAACGAAGTACAAGCATGTGTGTAATAATACAATTAAGTTGCCTGAGGGCTGGCCCTATTTCAATTTATATTACTTTTAACTAGAATGAAATCAAAGTCGCCTTTGACTGTAGAATCTGTTATTTGTACTGTTTCAAATTTGGCAGTGTGGCCGTTATCAAGCGGTATAACTGTCGTTTAGCACATGTCAAAATATTGTAATATTATGATATGTGTAAAAGTCGTCGTCGTATAGCTATGATGGATCTTTTAACGTTGTTAACATACTTAACATGGATGTGTGTGATGTCGTTAGGTTAGTTAGGTTTAAGTAGTTCTAAGTTCTAGGGGACTGATGACCACAGCAGTTAAGTCCCATAGTGCTCAGAGCCATTTGAACCATACTTAACATGAATACCATCAAAGCACTAGTCGTGTACAGTGTCTACATTGCAGCTATGACGTGCACTGTGCACACGAATAGTTATTTGGTGAGATTCGTGTTAAGATGTTAACAGGATTAACGCATTTCACAGAAGTATTCAAGAACTGATTAAATTAGAGACAGCCATTCTGCCGCAAGCGCTTCGCGACAAGTTCGGCAGTCAGTTTTATTGATGTGGCCGCTCTTAGATTACGCCGCGCACTTGAGGACGCCCTTCGCCCTAACGGCTTGAGGCGGGCGTGAAAGGCTGGTTACGGAGGTGCTGGCGCCGATAGGAGCTCACCGCTAACGAACGCTCATTAGCGAATACCGTGGTGGAAAGGGGGGGGGGGGGAAGGAAGGAGGGGAGAGGTGTTGGCAGGTGAACACGTGCCGGCGATCTCAGTCTCTAGCTCTACCCCCCCCCCCCCCCCCCCCCCCCTTCTGCAACCCTTCTCGAGAGCGCTCTCGCTTCCGTGGTGTTTCGGTGAGCATATCGTGGCTTGGTCGCGCCAAGAATACACTGACGACTAGCTACGGCGTAACTGCATGCATGACGCGGATCTTTAGGCTTTCTCTTTAAAATTCTTAGTTTACAAGTTTTTTTGGTTCTCATTTTTCTCTTTACACGACACGTCTCCGTCAGGTGCCGATCGCAGAATTCGTTGCTCACTGTTTGGAATCAACCTGTGACCCGAACACGCCACGCACCACCGTAGCCCTGGTGCCGTTAATCAATAAATCGGTGAACAAAAATTAATTTCCAGCAAAAGGCTATGCCCGAACGTAAAAAAAGAAAGTAAGGAAAATAGCGTTAGACAGAACCCTTCACTAAAATCATTTTAAAACATCACCACGGAAAGAAAAGCTTACACAACTTTTTGTTTGCTGGTACATGTCTGCAGCACTGTTACAGACTGAAATCCCCGCGCAATACCGGTAAAGAACACAAAACAAAATTTCGTAGTTTACCTCCGCAATATTTTTTTTTGCTGTGTACCAAATCTAGCTGGCACTGAGAATGTGTACCCGTATTCCGCTCTGGTGGTAGAAAAAAAAATCTGATACAATTAAACCACACAGAGAATAAAAAACATAAATGGAAAGTTTTGTTCCTCTTCATATCTTACATATGAGGTCATCAGTCCCCTAGAACTTAGAACTACTTAAACATAACCAACCTAAGGACATCACACACATCCATGCCCGAGGCAGGATTCGAACCTGCGACCATAGCAGTCGCGCGGTTCCGTACTGAAGCGCCTAGAACCGCTCGGCCACCGGAGCGGCTTTGCATAATCTCAAGACTGATGTTTGCTGCGCAATTTCTGGTGACCGCATTGTAACACGGGTCTTTCAGCAACTGTTAATGCTCACCGGTCTGTCCAGAAACGGTTCGATTTATATGTGGATCAACTCAGAGAAGACAAACAACTGTGTATATGTTTTCAGCAATACGGAGCAATAAAACAGACCGCCTTGACAGGCTAGTCCCGAGCGCATGAGATGTTCGGCTAGCGGAGGACGGCCACCAGAGGCTGTGCAATCTCTTGGCCTCATTGATCTCTTGATCTGTTCCTGTGCTTTTTTTGGTGTGGGGCAGACTAAAGGCTCAAGTCGTGTCTGATAAACGTCACACACTGGAGTACATACAGCGGAACAATGAAAACATTAGTGCTGCTGCCGGCCGCGGTGGTTTCGCGGTTCTAGGCGCTCAGTCCGGAACCGCGCGACTGCTACGGTCGCAGGTTCGAATCCTGCCTCGGACATGGATGTGTGTGATTTCCTTAGGTTAGTTAGGTTTAAGTAGTTCTAAGTTCTAGGGGACTGATGACTACAGATGTTAAGTCCCATAGTGCTCAGAGCCATTTGAACCATTTTTTTTTTAATTCAGCGTGTTCAAACAAATTTTCTGAACATATTGATAAGAATTGTATCTTCAACTAAGCAGTGCTGTAACTATACTTGGGCAAAGAAATGAGTGTTCGGAATCAGGTTGCCTTACCCTCTCGTATGTGAGATTAAACTACTAAATTTGTGCCAACTACTTAGCGTTCAACTTTCTAGACTGTTTTCTGGAGACTTGGCTTTTGCATTCGCCTGCATAAGGTCGACAGGCAGAGGATACACTGGCCTTCGCACCGCAGTTAACGTCGTGATAATTCACGTTATCGGTAGCGTAACGCCTGCGACGTACGGGTTATGCAACTTGCTTCTCGTCCCACAGACTTGCATAGCGAAGACGTAGTGCCTTTGACAGTGCTACTTTGTTTCGTGCTCGTCTTGTTATAGATAGTGGAGGCCGGGTAAAATATTTTATTTATTTCTCCTCAATTGATTTTTTTGGGGAAATAGATTACGTAGCTCTGCACGGAAATAGGAGTACCTATCGATGTGGTGTTACACTCCCACGTGACTTGTTCATTGTCTAGCACTGGCAGACGTTATTTAACCATTACCCATCTGCAACCCTCAACTGACGATGTGACTTACCTGTAACGTATACAACGAGGTGTGGCCTCTGAGACATTTATGTTTAAACTGAGATTTAGAGGATAAATCGTGCGAAAATTTTGATTTAAAGTTCTGTAACATTTATTTTTACAATTATTTCAGTGTCGTATAAGTACTGCTCGTTGATTTAATTTTGCTAAATAAAGGCTGCAATATTTTACTTTCTTTGCCATAAAAGTTAGATACTTTCGTGCAGTTTTTTAAATAGTGCACATAATCAAATTGTTAGAACTGAATTTTACATTCTGAAAAATTATAGTGTCTTTTTATCAGGTAAATTTTCACGTAAAACTAAACTGCAGGGTTTAAACTTACAGATGAAAATTACACTCGATAGGACAAAAAGAAAGTCTGCAAAACTGACATTCAAATTTTCCTTTATAGCAATTCTGAACACTTTTAATGTTGACTTACACTCCGTTTTTTGTTTATTTCTTGATCTATATCACTGGCATGTTGCTCTATTCGCCGACAGACCACTTCACCAACTCAGGATAGTTAAAATCGACACTTCCCTGCGAACACATTTTGTGCTTTACTAAGAAAACAGGTACGTAGTTCACAAGGCGCGATCTAGGACACCCCAACACGTGTCAGCAACAAACAAGGAAGGCGGTAAATCAGTTGACAATAAAACACTATAAAGTTGACGATTCAAGGAGGGTAGGTGGAGTATAGAAGCACTCCGCCAGAAATTACCTTGGAGAACGAGTTTGAAAATCCTTGCGCGGTCTGAGAGACCACACTTCTTGAGTCAAGAGTTAAAAAGAAAAATACTCATCTTAGTTTTCACAACGACGCTAAGGATACCCTAATAACGTTATTTTTCCGAAAATTCAAAAAATGGTTCAAATGGTTCTCAGCACTATGGGCCTCAATATCTAAGGTCATCAGTCCCCTAGAACTTAGAACTACTTAAACCTAACTAACCTAAGGACATTACACACATCCGTGCCCGAGGCGGGATTCAAACCTGCGACCGTAGCGGTCGCGCGGTTCCAGACTGTAGCGCCTAGAGCCGCTCGGCCACACAGGCCGGCTTCCGAAAATTGATATGGCGAGACCGTGGCTATGTGAAAATACAGGTTAATTCATACAATAAATTAAATAGCAACCAGACACAGTGCTATTTATTAAGAGAAAATAACGCCATTACCTGTTTCTCACCGACAGGTTCTTCACTAGACGGCTGTTTACATTTAACGCTACATATAGCTTATGTTGTACTTTTGACGTCACGGAAGTTCCGTGATGCGTCGGTCCCTTGCACCTCGCAGCAAAACAGATGTAAGAAAGAGGTCTTATTTACTGTAATTGGAGCTAACAACTAATTGAAACATCTTAAATAAGTTTCTAAGATAAGGATTGAGTTGTTTTTGTTTTACTTACATCGAAAATCCCGCAACTCTATATAGAAAATTGTTTAAGATGTTTTAATTCATTATTAGGCCCACTTAAAGTAAGTGATCCGTTTTTCTTACATAATTTTATTCGATATAGGAACTGTAGCTACAATGAAAATCGGCCTACCTCAGTCGTACACCGTAAGGTAATCTATTTTCAAACCTGGACAGCGGCTGATAATGAACCTGTCGCCTCGAAACCGCTATTGGCGCTTCTTGTTCTTAATAAATGACATTGTTAACAATTGCTGGTTGCTGTTTTTATGATGATGTAAAAAAATTAACGTGTATCGCTTAGTGACATAAATATTAAAAAATTGTAGCTAACCTCTTTCTTGGCTATGTTCTCTTTACATGAAAGCAACTTTAGTCACCGAATAAAGTAATAAACACGTGTTTTGTAACTTAGAAACATTTCGAGACCAACAGACGCACATGGCGCCGAAGATTATGTTCTGCAGCAAAGAGCACCCCACTCTTTGCGCAGTAATTTCTTTCATTCGTCGTTCACAAATATATGTGTAAGATCTAGGATGCTAGAAAGTAGAGGTGTTTTAGCTACTCCAGTACAATGTAAAGAACAATAACTTGCACATACAGACCAAACTAAAGGAGAAATAATGTTTTAATTACAGAAATGATCAAAACTTGAAATGAAGATTTATTCTTTGGAAACTTCCTTTTCTTTTCTAACAACATGGTTTTGTCAAAATATTCGACAGTTTCATATTTACAACTCTACAGAGAATTTTAAGGTGGAGCCTCAATAAAGAAATTTTGATATGGAAGCCATGATTTTTTACTGAGTCCTTTTAAGAGGACAACCTTTCTATATTTGTAAGAAGCTCCAGCAGAATAAGACGAGAAAATTAAGTTGATGTAAAAGTTAGCCTTTCGTAATGAATTAAGAGTATGCTGCCACGGATTCTATATTAACAGTTTCAAAACAGTCCTCACAGCACATGGAAAGAGCGAAAACCAGGGGTTTGAAACACCTCTTACGAGAGAAGGTGAAATATATGGTTGTAGTTACACTATCAACAATGAGATAAGTTTGACTGTGTTTTCTTCAGCAGCTCTGTTGCCCATCCTGAAATACGTATACCGTACTTGTGAGTTGTAGTTTATGTACTACAAGACATGGATTCTTGTTTACCCGGTTAGGAACACCGAGAGCTCTGAAGAAAAAATGGTTTCGAAAAATTATTGAGATGATGAAATGTGCCGATAACAGTCTACGAGTTCAAATAATCATCATCGTAACTGATAATGGAAATATCTTTTATCGATAAAAAACGTAATCAATCTGGGCGCAATAATTTTTCGAAATTTTGCGTAAGGAGTACCAGAAAATTGAAAATCTACATGTTTTATGTGTGTTTGAAAATGAAGCTCTTTAAGCAATGGCTTATAAACATGAGATTGCACAACTCTGCGGTGAGTTTCCTCTGGATGGAGCATGAAGAGTTTACCAAATGAAGGAAAGGTGAGATCGGTACCGTTCGATATAATTCGTTGCATTTCGTAACTTGTACTTTCGTTTCAACTTCTATTTCTAGTTATATAATTTCCTTCCTGAGTTTCTAAGATCTATACAATTTAAAGAAATTCATCCAGGCGCAAAGACAGTCCGTACCTCATTACAACAGGAAAATAGTCCGCTTTGTAATGCATACAGAAGCTTTGAAGCCACCTGTTCCCCGTTCCCCCCCAAAAGCTTTAGACGAGCAGACAGGCTACGATGCTGTGGTAGGGGTTTGTGCGCCATATTGATTATCATCTCGCGCTTCGGGGATCAAAGCCACAAAATTCACCCGACAGACACAAACGCAGAAATACATTTTATGACGGAATTAATGCGACACAGCGCTGAAAGCTGCGAGATGCGGGCCTGTGAGTTTCTTGTTCCCTTTCGTTCCCCTTTTTTATCCGCTGCCGAGTTTCCTCGCGTCGCTGGAGCTCTGCCAGTAACGTGACTTGACTTGCGGGCAGAATTCGTGTAACAGCGGAACGCAGTGAAGAAGAGAAACAGAAGAAGAAGAAGAAGAAATCTTCTTTTCGTAAATCACTCTTGGCGAAATCTGATGTTGCTGCCTAACGGCCTTTTCTTTTTTTTCTTCTTTTTTTCTTTTCTAAATTAAAACTAGATTATGCTTAAGTTACGAGATAACACTGGAAGTTTCCACCGCTGACACTTCCGAGAACGCAGATTTACTGCTCGTACTGCCTACCAAGCTGAATTAATAGAAGAGACAGAAAAGAAGCAGCGGAGAGCGACACTTTTCGTCACGGGATCGTTTCAGTAAGAGCGAGAGCGAATTGGAAATACTCAGGAAACGCAAAGGGCATTGCGTACAAGAGGCTTTCTGCTCCACGGCGAGGATTACTGTTGAATTTTATAGAATTTACTTCTACGAAGCTCTTGCGAAATGACCACGACTAGTAAATCAAAGTAATTAGAGCTCATATGGAAGTTTACCGGCAATCATTCTTCGGACGCGCCATTCGTCACTGGAACAACTAAAAAGGGAAAATGGCGGTGGTACCAGGAGTTAGGTGATTTGCAGAGTATAGATATAGGCTCCGATACACGTAACTTTCCACGCTCAGTTAGTTTTTAATTAGTTAGTTACATGTTCTTTAGGTCATTTGAACGATTCTTTTATTGAAATGACGTGGAACGAATCAGTTTACAAGATATGTATACATAATTAGTTTGAATGTTAATGAAAACATTTTTTAGTATTACACATGCAACTAAAGTTAAAAACAAGTTTTTTTCCTATAGACCATGTATTACAAATTGACGAGCCTTATTAGCTGCCCCGTACCTTTATGATTCATGGACATTGTGTTCATTATCAGAGAACTCATAGTAGTTCAGAGAGCACTGGAAAGATCAATGTTGAGCTATACAAAGAAATACAGAAAGAAAACAGTAGACATCAGACATACAACATAGGTCAGTGACATAATGGAAAGAGTAAATGCCTTAAAATGACAGTGGGCTGGCCATGTCTCTCGAAGAAACGATGGCAGGCACAAAAACTAGCCCAATTTATCAGAAAAGACAGAGAGAAAGACCAATGGACAGATGGGACAGAGACTTAATGAAAAACAACTGGATAAGATGACGAAATGCTTGCCTAGTGAGCATTTTAACTTAAGGTGGATTAAATCACATAAAGCTTAGCGGCGAATATTACTATAATTTCAACTCCGATATTAATTTGACCAGTCGTTTAAAGACTGGCAACCTTGGAGAAAGCAACGTTCACGTCTTTGAACAAGAAAATATGTCAGCGGCCGCACGGATAGTTTCAGACTAACCACAGGAAATACACGTCATTCTTACAAGGTCGATATCGACTGCATTACCGCTACAGCACTCCGCTCGCACGCCGATACTTGGAATAGTTTCAGGGCTACTCACGTTAAACTCCCTCCAGCGTTCGTCACGAACCGGTCTTACCTCGTAGTACCGTTCTTTAGCTGAAACAGCAAATAGGAGAAAAAAGATTGTTGTATGTCGTGGGACGGAAGTATTTTCCCGTCCACTGTACACCTCAGTCAAGTGTCTTGCGACCTACTGCTAGGTTATGTAACGTCGCGCTTGATTCGGCTTAGTGAAAAGTCGAATCTTGAGTCGGCTTTGTAAGTGAGAAACTGATGTTGTCTGTTATTCAAAGACAAGATGCCTATTTTCAGAAAATAACCTGACGTTATTGTGTATGACGACCTGAACCAGGGAAAAAGGAGCATCATTAGATGGTAGCGTGTCATTAGGGACAGAACATTCGGAGAGTTTGATGATGATGGTGGCAGGGGAGAGGGGGGGAGAACCATTCCAGTATTTTCCTCTAACGAATTAGGAATCCATGGAGAGACTAAATCAAGAAACCTGACTCGAGATTTGAGCCTCACTCATCTGTAATTCGCGCACAATACAATTTCGTAGCCTCCAAACCGTCTCGCTAGTTCTGTATCAGCAAAGTGTTTCTTTAAAGATAGTTCACAAAAAAAACTACGTGATTAACATGCAATCGCACGTATCCATATTTTTACTCCATTCGGTTTACTAATTGCCATTTATTACGGCTTGCATTTCAGTTAGTGAGAACTTGGGCAAGGCATTGTTCCTCTCTGCTCAGCAGAAAATTATCATTATACTGAATATTTCACATTACTCATTCGTTAAAATTAGTAACACGTAACAAAGGGGAGCGTGTCTGTTGATGGAGCACTGTGGCGTATTACGTTCCGAAGGCATACAGATGAAAATACTCTTGTACACATAGGAAACTAAATTCGGACTATTAAGTACATCTTTTCATCGCACGTATTTCCTGTAGTTCTCACCGGAGAAGAAATACAAAAGCTCGAGGTCAGAGACAGCTAGATTGGGCTTAAATACCATTGTAGCCCTTATCATACAATTCATTTTCCGACCAATGTAGTTTCATTTTAAACAAACGCAAGGGTAATATTTACTATTGATGCCAACCAAGTCAATAGTCACACCAAGGTAGAAGAAAGAAAACAATAACGGTAATTTTCGAATGAGAAATGTGGAAACACTGGACACAATGAAAGAAAGAGAAAAGCTAGAGGGAAAGTGACGAGAAGAAAAGACTGTCGGAGGAGATCCGCGGAGGGGAATTAAGTACCACTGGAAAAGGCAACTTTATTCCAACAATAGAGGGCTAAACTTAGTCACGCCACGAGTGGGAACTAGTGAAAAACATAATTCGGGGAAGTATGTTACTCGTTTGAATATCTCAGTTGTACAGACAAACATCCAGAGATGAAAGTGTTTATATGTGGGTCCACAGTCTCCAAATGCAGGGTGTTAGGGATGTACATGTAGATATTTTTCTGTGTGGCACCTTAATATACACACATGGCAATGTGGTGGTTGCGTTTTCTCTGTATCAAACAGTCCTTCCACAAACACATCACAAACTTTACGAGCTGATGTTTTCTGCATGCCCGGACCGAGGGTGGGAAGTGAACGACGCCTGGCAGGATAGGCTACCCGTTTTGCTTCCTTCGTCTACGCTTCAATATCTGACATGCCGCCCAGGAAAAAAAATGAGCATTAATAAATAATAACTTGCTTGTGTCTTACATTACTTGGAGGTACTACCCAACCTAAAAACGTAGCACTTCACTTACAATAGCTTTAATTATAGTCTACAAAGGTAAATACTGGTGTGCAGTTGTTCATTACACCGTCCTCACTCACCAGTAGAAATATGTACACTTATACCCGTTATACCCTGTATTTCGTAAATGAAAGCATTGCCCGTTGTAGGATGTATATTTATATCATTTATTTGCTGTGCTACTGGCCAGTTTCGAGTACAGTGTCACTATCAAGAACATATGAAAAGAACGTATTAAGATAGAAGAGTAATGTGTAACTTGTATATAGTACATTAATAGTATGAACATGTCGCACGAGGTGTGGCATAGAAATCAAATGACCAGTCCACATGTGACGCCACACATGAACAACAGTATCTTCTGCTTCGGATATAAACGAAAGAGCACTGAAATATGAGAAAGTCATACACTGTGAAACTTTGTAATTAAGGGCTGTGCCTTTGCACTGCAGAACCATACCGCATCATGTGCGAACCACAACTACTCTAACTTCTGTTAAAGATAAACTCAAAGACAAATAACAAGTCGTTCGATAGTGTATGCCAATGCGTATTACATAGTTCGCTGAAGTGGCGCTTAGTGACAGTGAAGTCTTACATTTTAGAACACACTACGGGAGGTGGACGAAAATACGGAAGCACCACAAAAACAACACATTAATGTGCTTAATTCGGCGTATGAAAACAGTTGGAATTCAAAACAGCTCCCAGTCCTCTCGGAATGGATAAATGTAGGTTCTTCATGGTTTTTAAGTAAATCTTATGCCATTCTTCCAGCAAAATAGTGGCAAATTCAGGTAATGATGATGGAAGTGGGTAGCGATCAAGCGCCGTTCTCTTCAAAGTAGACCATGAAGGCTCAATAAATAATGAGATCTGCTGAGTGTGGACGCCAAGGGAGATGCGACAGTTCACCCTTGTGCTCGCAAAACCAGTCCTGAAGGATGTGAGCTGTGTGATTAGATTAGATTAGATTCAGTTTTGGTTTCATAGACCCAAACACTGAGATGGTTCTCATGGGTGTGGAACATGTCAGAAATTATAACATTAAAAAAGCATAAAACATTCAAATATAATACTTACTATCCTGATGATTTGTCCGGATATTGTCAAAATAGGTGAACTGTTAATATTTATGGAATTGATGCACTGTCAGAATGAAACATTGTTATGCACTTTTAATAAATGTATCATAAACAAAATACGTAATCTTAGCTGTTGTGACCAAGTCTAAACTGAAATTTAACGACATTTTTACTTAGCTAGTGTCGGCCGCTGTGGCCGAGCGTTCTAGGCGCTTCAGTGCGGAACAGCGCTGTTGCTACGGTCGCAGGTTCGAATCCTGCCTCGGGCATGGATGTGTGTGATGTCCTTAGGTTAATTAGGTTTAAGTAGTTCTAAGTTCTAGGGGACTGATGCCCTCAGATGTTAAGTCTCATAGTGCTTAGAGCCATTTGAACTATTTGATCTTGGCTGGTCTAACAGTCCCCGTTAAGATACTCATCTATAGAGTAGAAGGAGTTGCCTATCAAAAAGTCTTTCAAACTCTGATTAAACCGTTGCTTTATCTAAAACCAAGTTTTTAATGGTTGCTGGTAATTTATTGAAAATGTATATTCCTGAATATTTGACCCCTTTTTGGACCAAGATAAGTGATTTTAGGTCTTTATGTAGATTGTTTTTATTCTTAGTGAATAGGGACCCTGTCGCATTGGAACACAGCGTCTTCCTTAGGAAATAAACATTGTACTATGAGATGGACCTGCTCAGCCAAAATAGTCACTTTATCCTTGGCAATAGTGCGGCCATGCAGAATACCAATGGGGGCGCTTGGAATAATCCGATGGGGCTGCCCAGTCACCGAATCCCCACCATGTTTCACTTTTGGGACGTAAACTCGTCTAGATGTTCGCAGCTGTGTAAAACAAGACTCGTGCGACCAAATAAATTTCTTCCATTGTTACACAGTCCAGCTTCTATGGCTTCGGCACCACGTTTTCCTTTTACAGTCATTTGCATCACTGACGATTGGTTTTGGAATTCCAGCTGGCCCTGCAGTTCCCTGCTTGTGGAGATTCTATCGTGGTTTGGTGCTGACAGGGTGCACGAGTGCGACATTCAGTGACTTTTACAGCCATAGTCGTCTTAGGTTCTTCAATGACCCTGTCTCACGATCAGTCAACATACACTTTCGTCCGCGTTGTAACTAAGCGCATGACAGTTTTCCTGTTTCCCTGTATGCGGTATCATTCTTTGATACGATGCCTCTTGAAATCCCGAACACTTTGCCTACCTTGATTACGGAAGCGTGACCATACCGTCACCAACAATTTCCACACGTTCGAATCCACTTAGCTTCGACATAATACGTTGTGACACGGCTGACACTTGCAATGTACTGAAGACACTGCACAGGCGCCGTTCGTGGCCAAATAAAATAACGGAATCTGCATTTATGTTCAAGCATGCCTTTCTTGCGGTATTTCCATATTTTTTGTCGAATCCCTGTATGTGTAACATTAATCGGCTCTCCAGTCCATGTTATTAGTTCAAAAATGGCTCTGAGCACTATGGGACTTAACACCTGAGATCATCAGTCCCCTAACTAACCTAAGGAAATCACACACATCCATGCCCGAGGCAGGATTCAAACCTGCGACCGTAGAAGCAGCGCGGTTCCGGACTGAAGCGCCTAGAACCGCTCGGCCACAACTGCCGGTATGTTATTAGTCTGGCTTGCTATTGTGACGTCCCTTCCCTCCTGCACTCGTCGGGACGAGACGCGACTCGTAATGATATTCGTCTCCGTCAGTATGACATGAAACAGCACCTGTAACTCTCGTAAAATACAGCTCCTCTCGTAGTTAAGAAATATTCTATTAGCCGGCCGGTGTGGCCGTGCGGTTCTTGTTGGTGACGGTATGGTCACGCTTCCGTAATCAAGGTAGGCAAAGTGTTCGGGGTTTCAAGAGGCATCGTATCAAAGAATGATACCGCATACAGGGAAACAGGAAAACTGTCATGCGCTTAGTTACAACGCGGAACCGCGCTGCTTCTAAGGTCGCAGTCTCGAATCCTGCCTCGGGCATGTATGTGTGTGATGTCCTTAGGTTAGTTAAGTTTAAGTAGTTCTAAGTTCTAGGGGACTGATGACCTCAGAAGTTAAGTCCCATAGTGCTCAGAGCCATTTGAACCAAATATTCTATTGTTCGTCCGTAACAGTTTCAGCAATTTGTGTTAACTGATCAATTATTTAGCTTTTATCTTATGCCCTGTTAGTTTCGTTGAGTTGTGAAATCTTGGTTCTTGATCCTATCATTACGGTCGTTTTTCACATCATCATTAGCGAGGATTAATAATTGCTGTTCATAATTATGTTGCTGTGCAGTTGCTACGTCAAATTATTAACAACGGTCCAAGATAACTCCAGAGATCGCTTATATTGAAATAACGTCCTTGTAACACGCTGTAATGCTGATTTTTATATTATTCACTTTTCACTGTCTGTTATTCCTGTCTTCACACAGTCACTTAAAATGTTTAAAAGACACAATCACTAGCATTAATATACGTTATATTATTCCTTGAATCATGTAGGCGACACATCTGATTTATCTCTTGACTAATAGTTTATAAATCTTTTTGTAATTAATTGTTTGTCCCTATCACACACACACACACACACACACACCGATATGTCATTCAAGATTAACTTCTCATTAGTCCAGTAAACTTCTGATTCAACGGCGTATTGGTTTTTCTTAATGACATTGCATTATTGTGTCCTACTCAAGACTACGAATAGTTTCTTTATCACAGATCCATTACTATCAAGTTCGCAATTGTTCTTCAGTCCGAAGGTTAAGTCCAGTAAATCAGTATCACTCAATTAAAACCACCGTCGCGTAGATAACGCTAAAGATTACTTTATTCAGTCGAATGTCTCAGTATGGCTTCAGTCTCTCTCTCTCTCACGAACTAGTGTGTACTCTAGAGCAACTAACTACACATTTCCATATCCGAGTTGCATTGTAGGCGCATTGAATTTCCTTTTCGAAGCGGCTACAACTCTCTTCCATGGTAAATGTTATCTTTGACCGAATTACCTCCTTGGATTTAACCTTCGTTCACATGAATTTAAATTTATTCTATAGATGTTTAAAAGATAATGCATGACAACCCATTCCTTTTAACTCCTCTTTTGTATGTTACTCTCAGTATTCAAGTGTTATAGTCGTTAATCAAAACATTATCAATGTAATTAATTTTATCACCAATAATTGTGTCCTCCCCGGTAGCTGAGTGGTCAGCGTGACAGACTGTCAATCCTAAGGGCCCGGGTTCGATTCCCGGCTGGGTCGGAAATTTTCTCCGCTCAGGGACTGGGTGTTGTGTTGTCCTAATCATCATCATTTCATCCCCATCGACGCGCAGGTCGCCGAAGTGGCGTCAAATCGAAAGACCTGCACCAGGCGAACGGTCTAGCCGACGAGAGGCCCTAGCCACACGACATTTCCATTTATACCATTAGTTGTCACTATCAAGATGACTCACTTCCCTACTTTAAGTTTTCACAAAGTTTGTTAATTGGGGTTTTCTGTCCTTGGGGCGTTACACTGATGAGAGCAGAGACAAGCAATTAATTGTTGAGACTGATGCCCAAGGCTGGCGTCAGTGTTGCGATTTTCAGAAACCGTTAGACACGATGACTAGTTATACTTCTGTTGTTGGGACGTGATAATGTTAACGGTCGTCGTCTGAATGTTCCTGATGAATCTATGAGCACAGAGACTTTCCCGGCGGAGCCTCGCCAGAGGACTGTGCTGCGGTGTCCCATCTGATGTTAAAGGGAACCGGACACGAGCGTGACTTGGAAGTAGAGCAGATGGTATCGAGCAGAGGAAGGGGCCGCCGCTCTGTTTGGATAACAGCGTGCTGTGCCGGGCAGCCCACCCCAACCAGAGCGCCACGCCGATGCTATTGCAGCCGTTCTGATAGTCAGTGCAGTCCACGTTTCTGCTTCTGTGTGGAACGCGTCAGTTAAATGTGGGTTAGAAGTAGGTGGCCCACTAACAGTGGCGGTGACTAGGCGCTATAAATACCGCACCGTTTACGTAACCGTTCATCGTCGCATATTCAGCACGGAAACAGTCAAACTCATTGTGTTACCTTTGATGTCTCAGTAACGCTTTTGAGAATCTGTTGGGTTGTGATTTATTAGTAATCAGTTATGTATAGGCCTACGATAACAGTATGAGTATCCCACTTTGTGTTGACAATGGTCTTGTCAGTGAGGTCTGTTATGACTTTCTTAGACCCCTTCCATCTCAGCGCACGTCTTTATTATTGAAATCTACAGGTAAAAGTACGTTTCCGGACGCGTTTCGGGTATATTCCGTCAGACATCAGAATATCTGCAAAACAAAAGCTGGCATGAAAGCATAATCACAACGTATACGTGACATTAAGAGTAAAAATACTTGTCCCCTTACGCCGTACTTCCACTCCTCCCTCTTGCATTTCTGATTTATGTCCATTTCGTTAAGTACCTGAGGTGTTTCTTTCTTTTAGATACGGCAATTCCGTATTTTATTGGCTCTTAATTCCATGAATTCCAACTGGATGGCGACTGTCCCAATATGCTCACCCCAGTCCTCCCTTAATTCGCTTCCCATCACCCTCAAATAAATCACGTGATTGATATAATTTTACTTAATTTTATTGTTTTCAGTTTTTCTTACAGCCCTTTCCTCCCACTATCTGTAGTTTTTTTGTGGTTCTACTTTCCTTATTAATTTGTCTTGCTGATTTCAGTGTAGGCTTCTAATGCCAGTACAACCGTACATATGTACCAGCTGCTGGCAGTCAGATTTTTTAAAGTGTCGGTCCACCATCAGTTGGGCATCCATATCAAGAATGTAATTTGCGACAAAATTTTATGAATTACGGCATTTGACGTGGCGTGTAAACATAACTTAAGTTTTTAAAAACATTTTTGCTCGTAATGTCATGTAGATATAACGCTTGTACTTTCATAGTAATTATGTTTCATTTTGCATTGTATTAGCACATAATTTGTAAGATTTAATCTTATGATGTTGGTGACCTAATCTTAGTGCTCTGATAAAACAGTGATACAAGACGTTCCCAGAGTTAACATAACGGTCGCAGGTCTCCTGCGGGACTTTTTGTCGCAGTAAAGCTCTTTCTTTTAACCTCGCTCCCTCCCCCCCTCCCCCACTCCCGTCTTTCTTGATCTCTCAGTCTGTAATAAAAGCATCCCTTCTGCCTCCTCGCCCCCTCTCTCTCTCTCTCTCTCTCTATCTATCTCTATCTCTATCTCTATCTCTGCCCCTTCTTTTCAATTTATTTCAATCTCTCTCACATTTCTTACTGTCACTATCTTTCTTTCCTTATATTTTTTCCTGACTTTGTTACATTCTTTTTCTCTCTTTTTCTAAGTTGTTTTCCCTTATTTTTACTCATTGTAGCACACTATTATTCTCTTTGTTGCGTCGCCTTCTTTTATTTATTGCATCGCCTCCTCTTATAATCTTCTGCCTTCTTCTTCTTCTTCTTCTTCTTCTTCTTCTACTGCTACTACTACTACTACTACTTCTACTCGTCTTCCATCCCCCGCTCTATCTTTTCCCATCTCACATTCTTCTCTTTCTATTTGCTTCTTGCATTCTTCTCGTTAGAAGGGAGATTATGGGTTCACTTGGCTTTGCCCTGAAACTGATGGCCACACCGCAACGCGGCCCCTGAAATGTTAATCGGGAGCACTGCGCTGCCGTTAGCTGATGAGACGCGGCACGCACCAGTCCGTCACGAGAGACGGCCCAGCCACGCCCCGGCAGTCTGTCGGCGCCCATCTATTTGGGACGCCAGCCGTGTTTATAATTAGGCCGTGTACCCGCGCATGCTTCTGCGTTCAAACACACGCGCCTCCACAGGGCAAGATCCTGTAGAAACAGTGTATACTCAGGTTGTGTCACGGCGACTGAACACGAGCATAGCTTGCCATTACGCGAAAGACATGCAATAGGACGCGAAGGACTATAAATATAACGTTATCTCAAGCCTCCACTGTTTTCTGACGCCAATGTTATATCAGGAAGTTGTACGCTTTAATGTAGGCCACCGAGAAGACCTTGACCGAAGAACTGGCCTCGAAAATTTGTGTGAAAATACGTAGTAAACGCAAAATCGGGGACAGTCTCGTTGATGTATAAGACAACACGTAGCCTTAGAGATGCTATTGTCTTATCAATACCATATTTTCGCATCTGTAGCAAGGACTGCGTCTCGACATTCTGATGCAGAAAATAAAAACCAGGAAATAATATGCAAAAGATGCAAGCTGATTGTAACGTAGCTTCGCTAAGGAGAGAAACTGGTGAATTAAAATATGTTCCAAGACCAGGACTTGAACATGTGGCTTCTGCTTACTAGGCATCTGTACTACCCAATTTTTTTAATCTCATTTTTGTTCTACATTGTTCGTTGATTTGCTCCTTGCGGATGTCCAATGACAGCCGTTTAGTTTGTTCGTTGATCCGTTCACTCAGTTTTTTTTATTACAGAGGTTATCTTACCCTCTGACCGAACACGCTGAGCTACCGTGCCGGCATTTTTTATATTGTTCGTTGTATATGTTCGAGGCGGACGTCGCATGACATCCGTTCAGGTTGTTCGTTGAGCCGTTCTCTCAGTTTTTTTTGTTACAGAGGGTAGCTAAACCCTCCCACCAAAATCTCATTTTGCTCGCTTTCGTTCGCTGTATCTGCTTGGGGCGGACGTCGTAAGACACCCATTTTAGTTCGTCGTTGATCGGTGAACTCAATTTTTTTATTAGAGAGAGCAGCTAACCCTCTGGCCGAACACGCTGAGCTACTGTGCCGGCGTCCAGTAGACCACCGTGGCATTGTGGCTGACTCAGCTGCACTAACTACTCTAGCCCAATGCCCTCCATAACACAGACTTCACTCCACACTCACTAGGATAGTCCACGCATCTGCGTCAGCCACAGTGCCACGGTGTTGTAGTGGATAGGACACCTGCGTAGTAAGCTGGAGACATGGGTTCAGGTCTCGGCCTTGGCACATATTTTAATTCATTACTTCAGCTTCTATCCTTCTCGGATATAAAGTTGCGACTCAGTATTTGTCCAGAAAAATGTAACTGCACCAGATCAGAGCTTCGCTAGTTCGTGAGCTTTCTTAAGTAAGAGACAAGAAAGTAAGATTACAGACCTAAGCCACTCCGAAACGAGATCTCACAAACGAGGAATTTGTTCTCTCGTTGTATGCGGTGACTGGCTTGGTTCAAATAGCTCTGAGCACTATGAGACTTAACATCTCAGGTCGTCAGTCCCCTAGAACTTAGAACTACTTAAACCTAACTAACTTAAGGACATCACACACATCCATGCCCAAGGCAGGATTCGAACCTGCGACCGCAGAGGTCGCGCGGTTCCAGATTGAAGCGCCTAGAACTGCTAGCTGACTTTCACAAATTTTACTAAGGAGCAGTTGGGTTCATACCCGAATCAGTTCAGCCACATGGTATTTTCAATGCCTATTTTAGATTCGTAAACGAGAAAGCTGGGGACGTTTCCCCAACATGAGCAAGCACGTATGCGAGAGGAACGGAATTCGATAGAAAGGTGTGATGTCAGAAAGGGTATCCGGACACCCTCTGTGACTAATATTGCCAAAGTCAATTTTTACAGGCCGGCCCCACGAAGATGCGGGATAAAAACCAGGAAAAAAATTAATAATGTGTCAAGTCATTGAAACAGGGGGCTCCCTACTGTGGGGCAGTGAGTTAGTTTCCCCCAAGAATGACTCCCTGTACGTAACTAGTGTTCATTTTTTTTACATCCAGACAGGCTGAATTTTTCAGACAGTGTACCATTGCATCAAAATCTGGCATTAAAGCCCTTCTCCCCGTCCCACGAAGTTTGTCCTCACGGTCCACATGCGTCCCTACTGAAAGGAATCGCACAACAGTCGTGAAACTTGACGCCAGTCGGGATCTCAAAATGCAGATAGTCGGCGGCCTCAACGAAGCGGAAGTGTTCCATAATGGAGGGCCGGCTGCATTGAGACGGAGGCGATGCGCGCCTCGCTCCTTCCCCCTACGCTAAGACGGCCGGGCCCGGCTGGTGCGGCGCGGTCTATCAGCGGCACATATCTGCGCCACAATAGAGCGCGAGGCGCCGTAATGGGACCGTGATGGGATGATTGTGGTCTTTTCTGCCTCCCACGCTAATAGCGAGCAGCGGCCGTGAGGTCGCCGCACTGCGCAGGCGGGGACAGCGAACACACTGCAGGGGGCTGAGGCGGTCCGGAAAGGGTTGTGCACACTCCTAGTTATACCAGGTGGTTGTAATTAAAGTGCAGGTACTAGCAGAGGTCCAGTGTGGGCTGTAATTACCGTGTGGTAGCGAAACTTGGTTGATATACCAATGCGTTTATACGGAACCGATTTACGCTGGGAATTAAAAAAAAAAAAGAATAGTTCCAATTTTGGCCACGAGGAGCAAATCTGGCGATGTACACTGGCGTCCACAATTAAAGCAATGAACTGCTATTTCCCCGCCCTGTGTGTAATTCATGATTTAATCATACAAACTGTCAACAGATGTCATTACGATCGTGTTTTGCACGGAAGATCGCATTCCGATCAACGGACAACCACGCCAGCAGTGACATCAGGGCACCAATCAAGCGGGGTAATGTTTTCAGGGTAGTCCCACATCCACAATCGCTGTGTACTCAGTCACGATGGTGCATTATGGCACAGAGAAGACGCCTACAGAAACTACTGTGGAGGGCCATAGGAAGAATGGGAGGAGGAGAGTCGCAAACTGATGTGGCCCAGTGGCTTAATGTGAATCTTTCTGTTGTTTCTCGGATAAGACCAGGACAGGGCCCATGTGTCACATCAGAAAGAGTTGGCCATTATTTGGCTGTAAGGGCAAGTCGGTACCGCCTTAGTCCCGCGCTGCAAGTGGCATCTGACCTCGCAGCATCCCCTGGACGTGTTGTTTCGAGGCAAATTGTGTACAGAAGGTTTCAGCAGAGTGTCCTTTATTGTTGGAAACTTGCTGTCTGGTTACCTCTGGCGTGTCTTCACAGAACGGAACGTCTAGAATGGAGCCGTCAACATACCACCTGTTCTATGTCGTCGTGTTGCTCTTTTATGGCACGCACATTGGTCGACACTTCCAAATAATAAATTGCGGGACGTGAAAGCTCTTCCCTGTGCTTGGACCTCTTCCTCCCGAACTCGTCGTCGGGAGGAGGTAATTTTAACTAGACTCCGGATAGGGCACTGTCTTTTTAGCCATCGACATCTTTTAAGTGGCGATCCTCCCCTTCTTTGTCTCCACTGCTCTCAACTGTGGACGGTGAGACACCTTTTACTTCAGTGCCCCTATTTCACTCCGTTACGCCCCGTCTACAGCTGTCGCCTGATATATCTTCCCTTTTAGCAGATGACACGCGCTCAGCCGATCGCGTTCTCGAGTTTATTAGTGTCAGTGAGATGACGTCGGTCATTTGAAGCTCTTTTTGTGGACAACCCCACCGCTCTCCCTTCTATAGTGGTTTTATAAGCTTTCCTTCTGTTTTTTGTTTCCCCACTTTTTTGAGTTTCGCTCCCATTGCTGCTGGTTTCCAGTTTTTTTTTTTTACCTAAGTCACAGACCGGGCGCTGATGACCGTAGTAGTTTTGCGCCCTAAAACCACAACAACAAAAAGTACCACGTGGACGGTTTTGGAACCAGTGTAAATGCAAGGAGGACGCATAGAAATATTTCCATAAGGAGTGGGTTAGGAATGGGACATGCTGATTTTGTTATTAACCGCCACTTAACACAGTTTGTTGAATATGAGCACAAGAGACTTCTACGAGATGCTGTACAGCGCTGGATTTGCGCCTGGTGGCCAAACTTTGAACTTTTGTACAGCGTAAATCAGTTTTGCATTAACATATTAGCTTCTCTACCAAGTTTTGCTGTCATACGACAATTACAGCCCACATTGGACCCCCGTGGGTAGCTGCACTTCAATTATTACCATCTGGTACATTGAGCAAGGTATGGGGATCGCGGTAAATGAAGGAATTTCTAGAATGAGATTTTCACTCTGCAGCGGAGTGTGCGCTGATATGAAACTTCCTGCCAGATTAAAACTGTGTGCCGGACCGAGACTCGAACTCCGGACATTTGCCTTTCGCGGGCAAGTGCTCTACCATCTGAGATGTGAGGACAGGGCGTGAGTCGTGCTTGGCTAGCTCAGATGGTAGAGCAGTTGCCCGCGAAACGCAAAGGTCCCGAGTTCGAGTCTCGGTCCGGCACACAGTTTTAATCTGCCAGGCAGTTTCGAAGGAATTTCTGCTCGCTTGAGATGTCCATATGCCCTGAGAGATACGTTCAAGTCTCAAGCCATATCACATTCTGCGAAAATGCACAGGTATAAAGGCGTTATACGCTCCTATCGTCCTGTATGACTCAGAAAGCTAGATGCTGATTAAAATGAAAATACAAAAGATTGTATCATGTGAAAGATACGCAGTGAGAAAAATCTGGACCCAGCGAGAGCCGGAGATCTTGGAGAGCAAGAAAGGATAATGAAATATATTTCATAAACCAGCCCAACATTTTACAGTATCAAAAGACCAAACGACTGCAGTTGGCAGGTTACGTAATGCGTATGCCAGAGAGCAGACTTCCTAAGCAAGCTCTCGTTGCCCACATTACAACGAAAAGATGCCTGGATCGACCAGGAGAGATGAGGAAGCTTTGAATGTAGTACGATTGAAGGAAACAACGGACAGGATCAATGGGGACTGATTATTGATGCAGTGCGTGGTCTACAGGGCCAGTGACCGCTCGATAAGAAGCACGGGCGAAAACACGATCTGTTGCCCAACTGGTTTTCGGTTGTATCACGTACAGTTCTCCTATTGTCGCGTTGGTTTTGATCCAGCCACTGAGATTGCTGTGCGGCTGTTTACGCATGTAGAAACATTCTCTATGCGGTGCGAAAGACGCACACTGTACACTGTTGACCATAGAAAGATGAACTTAGTGTAATCTCCGATATTCTATGATCCATGCGTTTTGCACTGTATCATACTACGTACAAAATCAAATCGCGACTTTTTGCAAAATTCACGATACACTTGTCCTTAGCAGAATTTCCTACAAAAATGATCTTCATTTTTTTTCTGTAGGCTAATAGTCTCCGCATAGCAAGCAAGAGAATTGCAAAATCTTGCGGGTGTATTTTAATGTGTTGCGGGTTGCATAAAATCTCTCGATAGGGTCAGCTGGATCAACCTGTATAATGTTTGGGACAAATTGTGTAAAGCTGGTTGTACATACAGTGTCTGATCAAAAATATCCTGTCACCTGTTAGTGAACATTATTACGGTGTATGTTCATCCTTCACCTTTATGAAGGGCGGAACTCGGCTGGGGACACTTTCAGTGAAGTGTCTGAATGTCTGTGGAGGAATGGCAGCTCAAGAGCCGAAACCGGAGAAGGTTATGATGTTGGACGCTGGGGTCAGGTGCGAAATCGAGACGCTAATTCACAGTGTGATTCGTCAGTCCAAATATTGGCCGGATCGGGAATTTTCCCCGCCCATTAACTGGGTGTTTTTCTTCTCATCTTCATCATCTCATCATTCGGGAAGTAGCGAGACTGGAAATGGGAACTTGTACGGGCGCTGATGATCACTATGTTGAGCGCCCCACAACCATCATCATTATCTTAATCATCATCACTCCAAATAAGTCGTTTCCTATCATCCACTGTCCAGCGGCGTCCGTCTTTACAACACCTCAATCGTCGCTGAGTTTTGACTACGGATGTGTGTGACTTATGAGAATCTGCTCGACCTTTGTACTCCATTATTTTTAACTACCTACGCACAGTCATTGTGGTATCTGGAATGCTGGTGGCACTTTCGAACTCATTTGTGATTCACAGTGTGATTCATCACCCCAAATCCCGGCCGGATAGGATCAGCGGAAGCTGATGTCATGCGATATTGTATAACAAACCTCTGCAGTGGTCGACGGTCCCTGTCCGTCAGTACACAAGGTTTGCCTCGTCATGCCTCGAGTGAGGTTGTTCCTTCGAGTTCTGACGGCACAGTCACATTGCCAACAGTGCCCTTGGACAGCTTTGGGAGGACTGAAATGTCCCTGATGAACTTACTATATAAAAACCAGTGGTATGTTGCAGAATGTTCTTTATTAACTTAAGACCAACGCGTTTCTCCCGAATAGGGCATCATCAGGTTATGTTAAAAGATCAGAAATTGTCAGCGAAAAAGCATCTGTCAAGAAGGCACGATGTCGCATGAAACATACTAAAAGGCAACCTCATGGAAACGACGACAGGCTTAGCACCGCAGAACAGGACCTAGCGCGCAAACCGTAAACAGCCGTATGCTACCACGGCCCCAGAGGCCGGTCCGTATTCGCATAGACCTAACTGTTTTTAAATAGTAGCAATAGAAGGTTGCTGTGTCACCGCACCAAGGTGGAGTGGAATAATTTTAGTGACGGATTTGTTTTTCAGGTGACTGCGAAACGCTAGTCTTCGTTCGAAGTCACAGTTCTCCTGACAGATCCGCCCCTCTGCTACTGCTTGTCTACTGAAAACAGGATACTCCCCGCCACCTTTTCTACTGCAGGTTCGTCTCCAGTGACATCTAGTTGTCAGTTCTGCATTGGAAGGGGTGTCCGGACACTTGAGGTCACATAGTGCATGTCTCGTAGTGGCAGAACTAAAGCTTCCTTTATTTAATGAATACTTGTGCGAAGTCGCACCGTATCAAAACGGTGAGATCATTGCAAAACTGATATTAGCTTATGAACACTGTTTTAGTTCAATTTTTACGCCTTGGTTACGTGTGTGGTGTACACGAGAAGTGTTAAAGACGGCGTCACAGTAGATTTGGCCGCACTGACCCGGCGAACGGTAGAGTTTCACCTGCGACCCTCACCGAACAGTTGGCCGCTGACGCAGAGGAAAGTGCGACCAGCCATCCGTGACACCGCGTGGGAACCCAGCAAGATAAGATCCGTTTGCACGTAGAGCAACAAGTGTGTACCCTGGGGTGACGGAAAAGTGTGCATCTGCTTAGGTGCAGTGAGCACACAGACTCAGTGGACATGCATAACCCACTGTGACATTTCTCTTGCTCGCTTTAAAGCAGCACAGGACGGAAACTAAGTTACTGTAGCTCAGGGAATCTTAACGTTTGGAGCAGCACTGCGCAGAAGCGAAACATGGACAGTAGAAAGACCAGAGGATAAGGAATTTGCGGCTGTGAGGCGGACAAGCATAGTCATGTCCATTATAATTATCCGGGCTGTTATGTCGTGGTCGGTTGAGGAATTCTGTGTCAATTCCCAGCGTTTCGTCCCCGTCTGCGGGAGACATTTTCAAGGGGGTTTGTAGCTCGATGGAAGGTCCAACACACCCACTGGCTCGCTACTGACTGCCGCTAAATTCCGTGTCCGCGCGCTACCGCGCCGAGGCGTGACTCACGTGTTTTGAAAACGTCCGTGCAATTAGCCGCTGTCTACAGCCGTCGATCGCTGTTGCCTTCACCCAGTGGTGGACGGGTGGTACACATCTTCTTCAACACGGGCATCCATATACCGTTTAATTTCACGCCCTCCTCCTTTCGATTGAAATTATTAGGGTGTTCAAAAAATGGTTCAAATGGCTCTGAGCACTATGGGACTCAACTGCTGAGGTCATTAGTCCCCTAGAACTTAGAACTAGTTAAACCTAACTAACCTAAGGACATCACAAACATCCATGCCCGAGGCAGGATTCGAACCTGCGACCGTAGCGGTCTTGCGGTTCCAGACTGCAGCGCCTTTAACCGCACGGCCATTTCGGCCGGCTTATTAGGGTGTTTGGCGATTTCGATTGCCTCCCTGTAGACTGTAGAGCCTTTGGTAATACCCGCTTCTGGCCGCTAGTACTTGCTTCTCCTCAAAACGAATATGGTGGTTCCCTGGCTGGAAAGCATGCTCCGCAACAGCTGATCGTTCCGTTTCTCCTCTTCTACAATTGCCCTTGTGCTCTTCCAAACGTTTTGAAACAGTTCTTTTAGTGGTCCCCGCATAAACATCTCCACAGCTGCATGGGATCCTATACACTCCAGCTTGCGAGCGCCCTTGGCCCTTGGCTCAAATGGTTCAAATGGCTCTGAGCACTGTGGGACTTAACATCTATGGTCATCAGTCCCCTAGAACTTAGAACTAATTAAACCCAACTAACCTAAGGACAGCACACAACACCCAGTGTCCTTGGCCCTAAAAGAACTGTTTCAAAACGTTTTGAAGAGCACAAATGCCATTGTAGAAGAGGAGAAACGGAACGCTCAGCTATTGCTTTCCAACCAGGTAACAACCAGATTCGTTTTGAGGAGACGCAAGTACTGGCGGCCACAAGCGGATATTAAGAAAGGCTCTACAGGGAGGCAATCGAAATCGCCAAACACCCTAATAATTTCAGTCGAAAGGAGGAGGGCATGAAATTAAACGGTATATGGATGCCCGTGTTGAAGAAGATGTGTACCACCCGTCCACCACTGGGTGAAGGCAACGGCGATCGACGGCAGCGGACAGCGGCCAATTGCACGGACGTTTTCAAAACACGTGACGTCTCGCCTCGGCGCGGGAGCGCGCAGACACGGAATTTAGCGGCAGTCAGTAGCGAGTCAGTGGGTGTGTTGGACCTTCCATCGAGTTACAGACCCGTTTGAAAATGTCTCCCGCAGATGGGGACGAAACGTTGGGAACTGAGACAGAATTCATCAACCGACCGCGGCATAACAGCCCGGATAATTATAATGGACATGACATTTCCGGCAGTGAAAGTCTACATTTTAGTATCGGACAAGCATAGTTTTGTTCTTTGGATGAGCGTGGCGCGGGTGGGACGGAAAGGCGGGGACGAGTGTTGTCAAAAGCTCCCAAACAGAACTTTTCGCCACGCTTACTGGTAACATGCTATTGATGCCTAAGGGACGATTAATAATATCAGTGAAATTTTGTAATGTAATAATAATTTGTTTACATCTGCACTTCGTTTACGTCGGGAATGCAGGAGGACGGCGTAGGTTATCTTCAGCCAGAAAAATTCTCAGCGGTAACTGGAGACTGCACACGATCGGCACACTAAAGAGAACTGTCAGCCGTAGCTCAATGCTCCGGTATTTAACGAGGAATCGACCGATCGCTATCCACCCACATGATCCGCATGGCTTGGCAGCTGCGGCCCCTGGCGGATATCGGTATAGTTCGCACTGTCAATCCACACGGCTGCTGCGCTACGATTGTGTCGAGCGCGGTTTATCGATTTTGGTGCGGTACTCTCTGGAGTCGTGAGTACCGTCACCACAGGTTGCAGCTTTAGCACAACTTACACTAAATTGCACTTCCGAGAAATATATCATTCAAACACCAATCGGCCGAAGAATTTGAGAGATACATGTGTCAAGTTATTGATTTCAGCAAGAACAGTAATAAACTCTTATAAGTTGGGGAATGTAGTAATTTACGCGATATAAAATGGAAGTGTGCACTGACCAATGCCAGTCTGTCACTTAGCACTAAGACTGTGAACCCATGTCTGGAGACTGTGCCTATGCGAACACGTAGATGGGGCTAGTGCTGTTACTTTCCGCCTACGTTCAGGAAAATCAGTTTCTGTTATTTATTCTGCTCTGCTTGTGGACTCACAAACCGCCTCGGTCTTGTAGTTGGCAATGGGTAAAATCAGCCTGTGATGGCTGTTTTTACTTGGCTGGAAAGTTTTCTGCAGCTGGTAGACTGCCAGCTCGTGGACGTGGGCGAGTAACAGGTAAGTATCCTGAGTTAAGCGGTCCAAAATTAAATATAGTGTAGTGCGACATTCGCTCTACAGATATTTATTAACAGAGACTGTGAAACACAAACAACAACCGGTACCGCAGCAGCAGTTCTTCTCCAGCTTATCCCTACTTGCATGCTACCCTGCTCCGCCCTGTCTGCTAGCGCCATGTAGTGGCGCTGTCCAGTCGCTGCTGCAGTGATCGCTACTCACAGTGTTTTACTGTCAGTGCTAATACATATCGGTAAACCGAATATCGTACTAGATTGATTTAAGACAGCTGCGTCGAATATTCACACGTAATTTCGCTTTTGAAATCATTTTGTTTGTAACTGGAAACAAACCGAGACTTCGACGCTAGGCGTCGCCAGCAGTTAATCACGGTAATTCTAATGATTCAGAGGCGCCGCTACATCACTAAAAACAGAGACCGAGGAGAACAACAGAGATGCAGATACCTTTGTGCAGAGTTCGTCGCGGTACCTTTTGAAGGGCTCACCTCATTAAGTGTGTCCGCTGCCTGCTCATTTCTTTTTGGACAGCCGCTTTTTTCCTTTGCTTTTTTCGTAACTGGTAGCTAACCTGAGGTTTTAATAACTTGAACGTAGCGTCTCAAAAGCGGCGGCTGATGCAAAACTGTGTTTACCCGGCGTCACGGGCTTCTGGCCGTGCCGCAGTAAAGCGAGTTAGACTCGCTTTCCGCTAATGCTTTACCAGGAAGTGTTGGCCTAGTGCAGCAAATTTACTTTTCCTCTGTTTTCCCTAAAACGCTCTAGCGAAAGTCAACACGTCTCCACAGTAACCCGACTGTAAGGGTTTTTTTATCCCTTGAGAATACAGTACATTGTCCCGCTTTGCTTACGTTGCCACTATGGTTCAGCACGTTTTAAAGTAACTATACTCATAAACAACAGTCTGGTGGTATGACCATGCGGTCGTCGCACCGTGGCGCTGGCAGCAGTCCACATACGCAGAGGTGTGTTGGTGCATGTCAGAGTACGGTGCAGCGAGTAAGTGTGCAGACGTTTTCAGACGTGCTAATGGTGATTGTGTGTTGAAAATGGCTCAAAGAACACACACTGATGACGTTATGAGGGGTAGAATACTATGGCGAATGAAGACTGGCCAAACACAGCAGGTTGTAGCACGGGCCCTCCGTGTGCCACAAAGTGTGATCTCAAGATTATGGCAACGATTCCGGCAGAAAGGAAAAGTGTCCAGGCGCTACAGTTCGGGACGTCCACAGTGTACAACACCACAAGAAGACCGATATCTCACCATCAGTACCCGCAGACGGCCACGGAGTACTGCAGGTAGCCTTGCATGGGACCTTACCACAGCCACTGGAACAGCTATCTACCCCTGGTCACAGAAGAGCCCGTAAAGCCTGGTGTCAAGAACACAGAACATGGTCATTGGAACAGTGATCCCAGGCTATGTTCCCAGACGAGTCCAGGTATAGCCTGAACAGTGATTGTCGCCGGGTTTTCATCTGGCGTGAACCAGGAACCAGATACCAACCCCTTAATGTCCTTGAAAGAGACCTGTATGCAGGTCGTGGTTTGATGGTGTGGGGTGAGATTATGATTGATGCACATACACCACTGCACGTCTTTGACAGCGGAACTGTAATAGGTCAGGTGTATCGGGACGTCATTTTGCACCAGTATGTCCGCCTTTTCAGAGGTACAGTGGGTCCCACCTTCCTCCTGATGGATGATAACGCACGGTCCCACCGATCTGCCATAGATATCAGGCGAATGGAGTGGCTTGGCTGTTCTCCAGACCTAAACCGCATCGAGCACGTCTAGGATGATCTCGGTCGACGTATCGCTGCACGTCTTCAAACCCTTATGACACTTCAGGAGCTCCGACAGGCACTGGCGCAAGACTCGGAGGCTATACCCCAGCACGGCCACCTGATCAAGATTATGCTAACCCGTTGTGCGGCCTGTGTACCTGTGCATGGTGATCATATACCATATTGGTGTCGGGGTACATGCGCAGGAAACAGTGGCGTTTTGTAGCAAATGTGTTTCGGGACGGTTCTCTCAACTTATCACCAGTACCGTGGACTTGCAGATCTGTGTCACGTGTATTCCCCATGTGCCTATGCTATTAGCGGCAGTTTTGTTTAGTGCCACGTTGTGTGGCACCACATTCTGCAACTATCCTTAATTTATGAGCATGAGTGTAAAACTTCCACACTTCCCCTATTTAAGGACTGTATAAATAGGCACCTCAACTGCTGTTTGAAAAAAAAATGCCGTAATTTTAATTACCGGTTGCGTTCATCATCAGGTAACGAAAAATATAAAATTCAAATCAGCATGGCGGAGATGAGTTTAAATTTCGCTCTGCCCTGTATTATTACTTTCGTACAGTTGTATAAACGAGATAATTGGCGCCCGAGGCAAACTTAGGTTTTGCGTGTTCTCCGCCCCATCCACGTCCAGCCAAATTTCCACATTCCTATCACTTCTTGTTTGATCTTCGTCCCTTGCCTCCTCCTAAATCTCTTTCGTTATTTTTCCAGATTGAGAGGTGTTAATAATACAAAATCACAATACATGTGCTTGATATCAAAGTCTGTAGAGTATATTCAAAAATCAAAGTAGTTCTGTACTCAGAGAATGAGTACAGGGAAGCAGATGGCCGAGGCAAGGTCCTAGAGTAGGTGGTTTGTCAGTGCCTGCCTCCGGCCTGTTAGGAAGTGTGGAACTCTCTGCCTTCACGTAGCCTACTCTTCCCGAATAACGCCAAGGGGGCAGCAGAGCTTAACGTCCCCATCCGACGTACGGACTCCATCAATGCTCCCACATGTTCTCATTCCATGAATCTTAGGAGAGATTTGTAATTTAATACAGGACATTGGTGCAAAGGTTCTTGATCCGGAACCTCGCGCCATCACCACTGCACCCCTCCCGTAACTGGCCAAATACTTGCAGTGGAAATTTCATCCACCACCAGGATTCGAAGCGGCATACCTCCGAGTCGAGCGCCACTACACAGGCGTGCGTTGGCGACCTAGGCTACGGAGGCACCTGTAGAGTATAGTAGTTAAGAGTGATTTTAAGCCGAAAACTCCTTAGTTACCAGTTTGAGCAAGAAATCTCTTAGCTTCCGCTTCCATAGTCTGCACAAACAAAATCGTCTAAAATTGCAGGTTTTTTGGGAAAATGCGATGAGACGTTGCTTAAATACTCGTAATTATGAATAAGTAAAAGGTATACATTTCAGTCATTCTTTTTTCGTATGATAGTCAAAACGAGAAAAAATATACAAGCCACTTTTCTCATTGGTTGCAACAATAAGACGATTCCTTTTTCACTGATGAATTGGTAACTAAACGAAACAGTAAGCTTTAAAAATGAACACATGCTCGACCGCAAACACATTTATTTTACGGTAACTGGTTTCCGTCAGTTTTTGACGATCTTGAGACCGTCGTACCATTATGGTAGGCGGTGGCAGTGAATGGAGCGGGTGTTACCAGCAGTTCACGTACCGTGGAGTTGTAGCACCCGCTCCATTCACCGCCACCACCTACCATAATGGTACGACGGTCTCAAGATGATCAAAAATGGTTCAAATGGCTCTGAGCACTATGGGACTCAACTTCTGAGGTCATCAGTACCCTAGAACTTGGAACTACCTAAACCTAACTAGCCTAAGGACATCACACACATCCATGCCCGAGGCAGGATTCGAACCTGCGACCGTAGCGGTCTCGTGATTCCAGGCTGTAGCGCGTAGAACCGCTTCACCCCTTCGCCGCCCCACACCTAACCTAAGGTTATAGTGCGGTTGGGCCCCCGGTGGAACCCCCAGGGAACGTCTCACACCAGATGAGTGGAACCCCTACGTTTGCGTGGTAGAGTAATGGTGGTGTACGCGTACGTGGAGAACTTGTTTGCGCAGCAATCGCCGAAGTAGGGCAGCTGAGGCGGAATAAGGGGAACCAGCCCGCATTCGCCGAGGCAGTTGGAAAGCCGCCTAAAAACCACCCACAGACTAGCCGGGTCTTCGGACCTCGACACAAGTCCACCGAGTGAACTCGTGCCGGGCACTAGGCGCTCCTTCCCAGTCCGGAATGCCGTGCGTTAGACCACTCGGCTAACCGGGCGGGCTTCTGTATTGTCTTACTTCGTATCCACAGAAGAAAAAAGGCAACCCACCCTGTTGCTCAACATAGTCCAATCCGAATCTGCTCGTGATTTACTTTAACGCATCTTCTCCCCTCTACCTATTTTAATGCCTCCAACCCTCCTCTTCCTCTTTCTGAGCAATGGTTAGCACACTGGACTCGCATTCGGGAGGACGACGGTTCAAACCCACGTCTGGCCACCCTGATTGAGGTTTTCTGTGATTTCCCAAAATCGTTTCAGGCAAATGCCGGAATGGTTCCTTTGAAAGGGCACGGCTGACTACCTTCCCCATCCTTGCCTAACCCGATGGAACCGATGACTTCGCTGTTTGCTCCCCTCCCCCAAACCAACCAACCAGCCAGCTTCCTCCTCCTCCCGCCCCCTTTTCCTTTCCTAATTTTTTCGCTTGTTAGAAAACTGCACCCCCACAGAAACGCCGCCCAGCAGGAGACACACCGGCTGCCACAGTCTACTTACGCCACGGCTACAAAAGAGGAAGGCCATCACGTCTCATCCTCGGCCTAACGTGGTAGCTGTTTTACCACGTGCCTCAGCGCACTACTGGCAAAGCGAAGCAAGGTCACGGAAGCGACGTGTGATCGAACTGCAAAGCTTAATCTGCAATTCGCGACACTCATCCAATTGCGCCAATGGCGGCGGTATGTAGATAATCAGGATGTGGGTCATCTGGCGAGCGGCGGGACGGGCGGCGCGCCGTTATCACAGGCGCGGCGAGGCCGCGGCGGCAGACAGCACGGCTGCTACTGGTGGTCCAAGCTGGGTGGACGTGGACATGGACAGGTGGCGGCCCGGCGCGCCGCCCGTGCAGACAGACGCCTGCAGCGCGGAACCGCCACCTCCTGTGATGCAACGCGCTTTAACTTGCGCGCAAGGCCGCCGCCAATCCCGCTTGATTGCCTCAACGAGCGGCCACAATTCGCCCCAATTGGAGCGGAGTGGACAGTCACCGGGAGGATGTGGCGGCGACGCGCCACGCGCAGACGGCCCTCCCGGCTGGCGCTCTCCCACAGGGGCCTCCGGTTCGATACCCAGTTCCACTGTACGTGCCCCTTTTTATCTCTGTAGGCGCTGGCAAAAAGTAAGACGATCTGGTGCGTAAACTTCATCTTGGAGTTCTCTGCTTTACCTTTTTAAGGGGGGTGGGGGGGGGGGGGGGTAGGACGTCAAACGGGCCGACTTGGAGCAGGAGAGGCACCACAGGACATTTTAATTTCCACTCTCTATACTTTTACAAATAAAGTCATAAAACTTTGTCGGCATGACCAGGAAGGATTCAGAATTCACACTCTTAGCAGTGGAACTTCGAAAGTAATAACGAAATAATTTTTGAAATTACAATGAAATGAACAACCTTAGCTGCTTACAGGCGTTGACATACGTCAACGGGGACAGGCGAAAATGTGTGCCCCGACCGGGACTCGAGCCCGGGATCTTCTGCTTACATGGCAGACGCTCAATCCTTTTTTTTTTTTTAAATCTCATTTTGTTCGTTATAGTTCGTTGCAATTGTTTGTGGCGGACGTCCCCAGACGCCCTTTGAAGTTCGTTATTGACCCATTCACTCAGTTTATTACAGAGGGCAGCTAACCCTCTGACCGAACACGCTGAGCTACCGTGCCGGCTGAGCCACGGAGGACACAGAGGATAGCGCGACTGCCTCCCGCGAAACCCACATTCTCAACGTATTGTCCCGCACTACATTCGTAGTGCCCCCACCCCCGCTATCCTCTGTGTCCTCGGTGGCTCAGATGGACAGAGCGTCTGCCATGTAAGCAGGAGATCCCGGGTTCGAGTCCCGGCCGGGGCACACATTTTCATCTGTCCCCGTTGACGTATGTCTACGGCTGTAAGCAGCTAAGGTTGTTCATTTCATTGTAATTTCAATCTAACGAGCTGCTTGGTCACCGATGGTATCTGTCCGAAAGTTCGGACTTGTCCGAAAGAACAGATACCATCTTAGTAAATATAAAGAAATAACTTTCTTTACATGTGAAATTTCATCATTTTTTTCACTTATTAATGGCAGCATTTGTTGCTATAGGTGCACTTTTCTTCATAACTAAGAGAAATCCTTCGATGAATTTTGCACAGCATACAAACCATACTTAAAGGGGTATGAAACTCTAGAATTTTCCAAATCTATTAAAAACTGTGGTAAAAATTGAGGCAAATAACTATAAAATTTGTTTTTTTCTAATCATGAAGTTTAAAATAAAACAGCTCATCCTTTTTTTCATAAATTAATTAAATTCTAGAGTTTCATATACCTGTAAGTATGGTATGTATGCTGTGCAAAATTCATCGAAGAATCTCTCTAACTTATGAAGAAAAGTGTACCTATAGCAACAAATGCAGCCATTAGTAAGTGAAAAAATGTTGAAATTTCGCACGTAAAAAAAATTTATTTTGTTGTCTTTTCGAACTTCCACTGCTATGAGTGTGAATCCTGAATCCTTCCTGGTGATGCTGACAAAGTTTTATGAATTTATTTGTAAAAGCATATACACTGAAAATTAAAATGTCCTGAGATGCCTCTCCTGCTCCAAGTCGGCCCGTTTGACGTCCTACCCCCCTTAAGAGTCCACTTTCCTGAAGATGGTGGGTTTGATTGAGTCCAGTGGTGTTGTAAGCTAGTGATGGACAGAACTGAGAATTCCCAGGAATTCGGAACTGTCGATATACAGGGTGGTTCAAAGAGACTCAAATGATTTCACACATCTGAATCTTGTAAATGAATGTAGGTGTGAACGTGGGGTGGACGTTAACTTCGGCACATGACTACAAAGTTTTTATTTTCAAGGGAACAATTTCGCTTTATTAAGGTGCATATTTCATATTGTAAAGGATATTGCTATCCTTAGTAGTATGACGTAGTAAATCGTATCCCTTAACCGAAAGTAGCCACGTCTACCGATTTAAGCGAGACACTCCCGACTTTTCGCTTTTTTCCCACCTCCCTATCATTCCATTATTTCTCCCGATTTTTAGCTAATTATCATAAAACCTAAAAAATGTGTTCTGAAAACCCGTGATCTCAGTTTTTTTGCACGATGGTCAGAAGTCACTGGCTCAAGAGTATCGAAGTTCATATTTTCCTTTTACCCACGCATTTTGTAGAATGTATACTCGTATTGCTTAGTGTTGTACTCTTTTTGGACTTATGTTTGTGCAGTGTCGTTTTGCTTATCAATTAACGTTTTTATAATCGGTATAAATCTCTAGAATTGATGATTATGAGTGTAATTTTGTCACCTGAATCATCTGATTCATCATATTCGTAGTATTTTGCTTCGGTGTTTTGTTCCTCATTATGGCACAAAATATATAAATGTTTTCTTGAAACAATATTCGGAAGTTTCCGTGCATTATCGAATGTAGGGGAGGTCTCTTCTGTGCGTTTTGTACTCTTTGTGGATGTGACATTTGTATATCACTTAGTGGAAAAATCAGTATTTCAAAAACGTGGAAACAAAAAAAATTGAGAAAAGGTTTATAGGGAAAGACTCAGTTGTCTCGGGATTATACTGAGGAAGAGCCCAGGTTTTTGATCATCCGTATCTCCCGATTTTTAAAACTGGATCTCTTGAATTTTGGTTTCCTAAGGTTGGCAGGTATGCCTAACTCTAGCAATACCAACGCATTTCCCAGAACTCGCAACACGATGGAGAGGGTACTTTATGCCCACCTTAAAAAAAATAACAGAAAAATCAAAATTCGTTAACTGTTATTGACTTATATTAGCAACATAATTTTTTAAACAGTTTCTGATGCTTAATTAGGATCCAGAACGTGAAAAAACCGTCTATTGTTCTCTTAGCAACATCAGTCAATGCAGTTCTAGTAACGTCTACTACCAAATGTACTATAACTATCACAAAAACAAGTTTGAAATTCAAATTACGTTAATTATTGTTGACCTTGACTCACAGTAAACTTCTTAAAGAAATTTTGTTGTGTAAGTAATCCCGAACTTATAAATATCGAATTTGACATTCACTGGTAAAAGTGACATGCAGTACTAAGTCTTAAATTTTTGGATAGTTTAACTGAAAGTTCTAAATCATTTTAGGAATATGGTAGAATTCATTAAAAACAAATTTTTTCATAATTTTGAAATAAAAAAAAAACAAAAAAAACTGTGCAGGTTTCAGTATACCGGCCACGCGGCAATATGCGAGTAGGGAGTCGTTAGAGTTTCGCACGGAAGGGTAGTGTCTAGATGCATCGCATCAAACTTATTGGAAACTGATGAATTACGGGTGTAGAAGTATTATTTCGATTTGCAGGATGTTAGTGAGCAATGACGCGGTTTATTCGCGAAAAGTTTACGAAATTACATATCATATCGTTGGACGAAACGCGGTCGTCGTCGTCGTCGTCGTCGTCGTCTTCAGTAGCTTGTGTTGTCGGTACAAATTACTATTTGAACAATTTTAAAAAGGATACGTGGACCTGAAAGATTAATTCGGAAAAATCAGTACCTGTACGATCAACTTTTCAAAGCATGATATTTCAGTCAGTATTCAAAAAGCAAAGAGACATGTTTTCGCACGGGGCAGCTCGGTCACATTCTCTTAGAAACGAAGCGTGTTCTCTCTGTCGGCCGGCCGGAGTGGCCGTGCGGTTCTAGGCGCTACAATCTGGAGCCGAGCGACCGATACGGTTGCAGGTTCGAATCCTGCCTTTGGCATGGATGTGTGTGATGTCCTTACGTTAGTTAGGTTTAATTAGTTGTAAGTTCTAGGCGACTGATGACTCGGAAGTTAAGTCGCAGAGTGCTCAGAGCCATCTGAACCATTTCTGTCTTTCGACTATCCCATACCCGTGACCGACAGCCGCAAAATTAAAATGTACAGTATAAGCCAAGTGAGCTTAAAACATGCACACGCACAAACCTTTTTGATACTTTTCACAGTCGCGTTTATGATCGAAGTTTGTATTTACCTTTAAGGAAAGTTCAGTATATGGGGTGGTTGTAATAAAAAAAGCGCTGCTTCTTGCAGAGATCCAGTGTGGGCTGTAATTAAAGTATGGCAGCGAAATTTGGTAGACATTCTAATGTGTTAATGCGGAACCGATTTACCCTGGAAAAAACTAGTTCCAGTTGTGGCCACCAGGTGCAAATCTGGCGCTGATGCAAGAAAGACGTATATAAATGTTTGCATATGTAATGGGTTGGAAACGGGACGTAGGCAGAAAAGGTCAAAAAAAAAAAAAAAAAAAAGAAGAAAGGCACCAGCTTCATTTTATCATTAACCGCCGCTTACGCCGTTAGTTCTATATAAGCACCAGAGACGTCGACGAAATGCTGAATAGCGCCAGATTTACACCTGGTGACCAAAATTTGAACAAATTTTTTTCCACCGAAAATCGGTTCCGCAACACAGCATTAGCATATGTACTAAATTTCGCTGCCGTACGGATAATTACAGCCCACAGTGAACCTCCGCGAGTAGTAATTACAACCATTCAGTACCTTCCAAAGGAGCCACGATATACCTCCTGAGAACAGTCGAACTCGTCGCATAAATCGTCCCATACTTTGTTCATCAGGTCTAAAGTTACTATATTCACTCATGTTTGCTATACGGCGGCGCAGTTCACTCTAAGTTATTGGAAGCGGAGATCCATAGGAGTGTTCCACAAATCATCACAAAAGAAATCACATACCGTGCGATCAGAGACCCTGGAGGCCAATGTTGCAGTGTAAGATCATCGGTTTCGGATGAAGTGCTGTCGAAGCAACAGACGTACGAATCGAACTATGCCCTATCTAACAGTCAATATTTAAGCTATTTCCTCCGTAGACACAGGACGAGTGCTGAGGTACGGCACTATCGCTAACAAAATATTGCCAATGTAGTTACTGCTCACACTCTAGCTTGAGCGTCCTGTTTAGTACTCGTAAGCAAATTAAAACTGACGTCTGAGCCTGAAACTCCGACGACTGCAGTGAGAAAAAACTGACCAGGTACGAGGAGGACTCGCACGCTTTGGATTCCGCACAGACTTAATTATGTATGTATACAGATTATCCATTCCGGGAATCGAGAATCTCTGCCATTATTGCGTATTTTCGACATCGATACTCGTAAGATGTTGGTCCCAGGGATTCCAAAAGTTTCGATAGTGTTTTAATTTCAAGTTTGAACGAATGGCATAAATATTTTTTCGAGTGATATAATTACAAATTAATAGTTTCCTGATTTAATTGTACTGTGAAACCTTCTTTCTTTCTAAATTTTATGATTCTAGGACAACAGGAAGTATCCCAAAGGTTTTAAGGCGTGAGTGCGAGAGTATAAAAAATATGTGACAAAATCGCCGATCGTTTGATTACATTGATTTAGAATATTAACTTTCTTTCGCCACCAAAGGACCACACACCTTAATATGTGACATAAATTTCAACTGTATATGTGTACACGACTCTGAGGAAAAAGGGTTTTTCGACGGACGGACGGCCAGACGGCCAGACTGACAGACAGATGGACAACAAAGTGATCCTATAAGTGTTCGCTTTTTACCGGTTGACGTATGGAACCCAAAAAGCTGGCAGGGGGAGAAGAGACTACATACTGCACAACAATATGTAGATGTACAGTACGTGGCAATGTAAATTATTTGCAATTAAACGATAACTTAATGTAAAGACAGTGAATAGAGGATGGAAAAAACAGGTGATGGGTACGTTGAGAAAAATTACAATCATTGTCGCGCGGCCCGTAACACTTACGAACTGCACCGCCCCACATCATCTTCATATAGTATTCCTAATTGTGTTGTTTTGCTTTCGAATAAAATGTGAAGGCAAATTCTCATAAAGTTTTATTCCACTAACATAAAGTCTGGCTTCCCTTTTAAGAATAACAAGTATCTGCGTCATTAAATTGAAATAAATTTTTTGGACCAGTTCCTTCTTAGGCTGACTGTTCAACTAATTAAGTTACCAAGGTGATGGTGATCCTATTCTCACTATGCGGGAGAAGTAAGGTAATTGCCGTTCTAGATTTTTGCCATTGTTTGCCGCCTGCCGGCAGATTGCGGTAAAAAGTAAAACCTGTCGTATTGCAAACTTATAATACTTAAAATTCTGACACAGCAAATTTTCGCGGTACACTCCACAGTACTAACGTAGGCTGTAAAACGCAGCGAACTACCGGTAGAGAACATCTGATCTACGTTGTGCTTTGCGGATCGAAGATAGAAACCTAGCACTGCGACATTTGGCGGGAGAGAATGTGTTAAATATTAAAGCATACGTGTAAACTTTGAAGCGCGGTGCACAGCTGCTGCAAAGGTACAATGGCTGAACTTAAAATTGGCGAAAGGAACGTAAAGTAGATTCGCAAATGTAGCTCTAAGAAAGACAGATTATCACTAATCTTAATTCAAACTAGTTCTGATTTGGCGACTGTTTAAACCAGTGGTCGTCAAACTTTTTTGCCTAAGAACGTATACTGACATTGTGTGTTAGCACCTCGGACTGTATATGTACCGATCTTATTATTAATCGGTAACGCACATCAATTATCATCTTGTACGCCACCAGTAGATTAGGTACACAGTAAGGGCGCGATAAGTTGGCCACCAGCCCCAAGTACTGATCATTAAAAAGTCGGCACCATTCACGTTTCAGATTGCTGCTGCCACTCTTCGCGACCCAAAATTTGTGACACTGTAAGAACCTGATGAAGTGTTGCTGTTTGTGTGCTCTTATTGATTCGGCTTATCATTGCTAGAGCATGTTCTTATAAATTACGGCTGAGAATCGCGGGCTGCATGAGTACTTGATTCGGGCCGCAGTTTAATGACCACTGGTTTGAACGATTTTTAGGCAGGATCAGTTAACAGTGTAACGCGAACACTATCTACAGTGTCGAGGTGCAAGTTCACAATATGCTAATGAAATTATTGTGCCAATTTGTAATACGCTAAATAAACAACATTGGCGAAGATACACTCCACTTCACTGACGATGTCGCAATTTGTGAAACTTCACAGAACATCGCAGAATATGATGAAACAAGTACAGTTATGCATCGAACCTGATGAAGAGCAGTTCCAGCATTTGCTGCGAGTACTATGTATGTATGTATGTATGTATGTATGTATGTATGTATGCATGCATGCATGTATGTATGAAATCTACCAATTGTGCCTTGCCGGCCGGAGTGGCCGAGCGGTTCTAGGCGCTACAGTCTGGAACCGCGCGACCGCTACGGTCGCAGGTTCGAATCCTGCCTCGGGCATCGATGTGTGTGATGTTCTTATTTTAGTTAGGTTTAAGTAGTTCTAAGTTCTAGGGGACTGATGATCTCAGAAGTGAAGTACCATAGGGCTCAGAGCCATTTCTTTAATTGTGCATTAGTATCTCCCAAAATTGCAAATGTGTCCCATTATAGATTCAAGTGTTATGATTAATTAAAGTAGTTCGGGTTTATATGGATCGGAGCTATATTTTCAATACCGAGGTCGCTAAGCACGCATGTGCCATGGCGTTCAAATCGTGATGGTGGATCAAATTTTCAGTGTCAGTGTTTCGTCGGCAAGGAGGGGGGGGGGGGGGGGGGGAGGTGTTGTGGTAAAGTCCCTGTCACCAGTCAACGTGCCAGTGTCCTGGGTTGAACTCCGAACCTTTCCACAATGTCTCATGAAGTTTGGCTATGTGACACTGTTGTCGATAATTCGTCCATCGAGTGGGGACATTGAACACACCGGTAGAAAAAAAAAATACACCGGTTCTCGTCCAATCACCGAAGTTAAGCAACATCGGGCCCCTTTAGTACTTGGATGGGTAAAAAAACACACCGGTGGGAAAAAACAAACGCGGCGACCCCGTTAGGGATATTTGAGAGGTGTAGGTTATGTGCTACAACGAGGTTTCACCCTGTCCCTCGTCTAATCTTCATTATCAGCAGCAGCAGCAGCATACAATGCATACATTACGCTATACACACCATCCCTCACACTCACCTGTACTCTACAGTTACACATAAGATACACCTCTCTCAAATTCAAAAGGAAAAGGGCCGATGAGCGCGGAGGAGGAGCGCCACTTCGACGGGCGGCTGCATCCACCTCGTGGAATATCCAGGCCCCATATGCTATATGACATTTACATTTTTTCTACTTTTTGCAATTCAAAACTACTGAATGTTAATTTTCACCTGAAAACTCGGCAGTGCGACTGCAGTGCCCCTGACAACGCTTGGCCCGCAACATGTTACGTCTGCTGTCTGGACAATCTGCCTATCGTCTAGTTAGTTTTAGAATGGCTGCGGTACCCAGGTAAGACGAGATCATAATCGCAACCGCTTCCTCCCTCGTCCCCCCACACCCAGTTGTCTCTTTGTTGATCCTCATCTCCTGGGAGAGTACACATCTGGTCATTCCATATAACACCGTGGCCACCTTCCTTAGCCATAGGAAGTTATAAAAAGGTGACAGCGGCAGCGGTGTCGGTCGGGCTGGTGAGGACACCAGGTCAGCGACACACTTGCTGGCATCCACCTGCCGCTAGGCGCTAGCGGGACACCGCTCCGTGACCCCTCTTCCTGCCGGACCTTAGGAAATACTCGATAATGAAGTCGTCTTAGTCCGTCTCTCTCTCTCACACGCACACGCGCGACGCTATCCGCTCCTGGTGCAGGTGACCAGAAGCGTGATAGATGCGCTTCATTCCGACCGCGTGCGGCCTACTAGCGGCGGCTTTCGCTGTCCATTCTTGGCCACGTCTAGTGGCTCTGGGAGGATCGGATATGTTCCACACGTCATGGCTGGGCCGCTTGCCTGAACTAGAAAGCCGGAAAGGACAAGTATTTTACTGGGACACAAGGCGTGATTCCCGTTCTGAGAAACCATTATCAGCCGATCACACTGCGAGAAAACGAGAAAAAACCAATACTGGATAAATATTCTTTGGGAAATTTGTGAGTTACGTTGCCTCAAGACATATACAAAGTTTGTAGCTTTAATACTTGATCGCGCAATGAAAGGACAAACGTCCTCCTTTGACACCAAGTGATCAATGGAAGACACCGTGTACATGTGGAGCGCTCTACATTGGAACTACGAAGAGAAACGTGAATACAAGAATGAAAGAACATAAGTTTTTGCCGACTAGGCAAAACAGAAAAATCGTGTGTAGCAGAGCATGCTCTTGTCAGGAAATAATGTAGTGCAATTTTCCGAAACCAAAATTTTATACACTGTGACAAATTATTATCCACCACTGTACAGAATATGTACAAACATAGTGATAATTTTAACAGAAAAGAAGAAGTCGTGACACTCCATTATACATGGACAGTCTCTCTGCAGAACCGATAGTTAAGATTTTATCCGTGACAGGCGACAATCGGTAGTAAAGTTTTATCTTTGACAAAGATTATCTCTGCTTATCACGTGTAAACTCGACCACGCCCACTTTTAAAGAGTGTGTATGTCGTTCTCCGACGTCCGACTTGTCAATGGGCAAGACTCCGCGTCGCCAGGAGCACCTCCGATGACGTCGAGCGCAGCTCCGAACGAAACTTTAGGGCTGAAAAGTCCCTTTTACTACGACCCCACAGCCCAGAAGACTCATCAGCAGCCGCGCGGGGTAGCCGTGCGGTCTTGGACGCCTTGTCACGGTTCGCGCGGCTCCCCCCGTCGGAGGTTCGAGTCCTCCCTCGGGCATGGGTGTGTGTGTTGCCCTTAGCGTAAGTTAGTTTAATTTAGATTAAGTAGTGCGTAAGTTTAGGGACCGATGATCTCAGCAGTTTGATCCCATAGTCCTTACCACAAATTTCCTACTCGTCAGCAATTTTGAAACTTGAATTATTGTGTTATACTTACAACATAATAATACGCTTCTTAATGGGTAGATTGTAGCAACCTTGTCGCAGTGGTAACACCGGTTCCCGTCAGATAACCGAAGTTAAACGCTGTCGGGTTGGGCTAGCACTTGGATGGGTGACCATCCGGTCTGCCGAGCGCTGATGGCAAGCGGGGTGCACTCAGTCCTTGTGAGGCAAACTGAGGAGCTACTTGATTTAGAAGTAGCGGCTCCGGCCTCGGAAACTGACATACGGCCGGGAGAGCGGTGTGCTGACCACATGCCTCTCCATATCCGCATCCAATGACGCTTGTGGTCTGAGGATGACATGGCGGCCGGTTGGTACCTTTGGGCCTTCATGGAGTGTGCGGGAGGAGAGGAGTTTAATAGGCCTAATCATATCAAATACTGAAAGTCAAATTTTCGTTGCCCCCGCGGCAACCCGTTAGATACGCAGCCTGCAACTGGAAACGGTTGTATTCAGGCTTTTAGTAACATAGATCAGCAGTCAGTTTGCAGAAATAAAGGTGGAGAGCTTATTCTATTAGAGAAACAATCACGAAAGACCGGCCATGGCATTTTTACTGTTAAGCCTAACCATTGGTTAGAACTCGACATCGCAGTCCAATTTCATGGACCTTCGTGGAAGGTTCTGAAATGCCGAGGAATGGTCCATCGTCTTGTCAGGGCAATCACGTGAATTTCGGCGCTGCGATGAGTGTGCCTTCGCTGTATTGCTGTATTTGTATTATTGTGAGTGATTATGGAAATGAAAGAAAGGATGTAACCTGGTGGCAACATTTAGATTAATTTTCTCGAAATCCATGAAGGAAACCACCAGACTTCCAGTTTTTATCAAACGAACAATGTCTAATGGTTTCAAACATTCAGATACTGTGGACTTGCTCATAATCTCCTCCAAGACACTTGTTTACAAGTGGCGATTATGTACTGTATGTTGTCACTTTAATGACAATGACTAACAAGGTATTCTACATGTTTAAGCACAACTTATTGCGAATCATCACGCCCATTACGAGGGTGAAAGTTCTACCATTGACTTTTATCCGTTTACGACAGTGCAAGAACATTGTCTAAAATCCTGAGATGCCTGCAGCGCTGTACACAGTAGCTTTATAGTTCCCGTCGCCCGTGCCAAATATTTGAGTTGAGACAAGAATGTCTTTATGAGGAACCTGCTATCTAACAAGCTCAACTGCTGACTAACTCTGTGTGGGACGTGTTTGCTAAGCAGTATTATCACTTTTTTACTGCGGAAAGTGTAGTATGTGTCATGGTCCTTTCACAGAGCTGCTGCTCATGTTCCAACATAATTTAACTTTTCCACGTGCAAATACTAAGTTTATAGAGCCACCTATTTTTGCTATCTGCTTCTTAATGTCACAAGAAAACCACAACAGTAGAGGCTAAATCGAAAACGTTTTCGCTGTGACTGCTAACGTCAGCCTCCCGGAAGTGGCCGTAAAGACTTTGACAGACAATTTTCTTTATAAATCGATTGCTCAATAGTCTCTTGTCTGCCAGTTATAATGAAAGTAACGATACGAAACATAAAAAAACTAAGTTTACTGCTGCTTATTCAGTATAATGACTACTGTACACTTTCATATCATTATACTCATAAAATACAAGAGGCGACAGGTTACCAAAAAGATGTACAGAAACCAGACTACAGTCATATAACTTCCATCAGCAGAATTTCTCTAAATTGACAAATCCCATAACCGTAGATTTTCTTTCCGTAATCTGACTCCAAAGATTAGTCGTAAAATGATTGTTGCAGCGGTCGATTCGAAGGTGTTTCCATTCTTCTGCGAATAATTTGTGTTACTATTTCGCAACAATTACTAGACAAGTTTTTAAACACGAAGACGTAGCCATGAGAGCGTTTAACATTTGACTTACACGCTTGATTTAAAGTTACATAACGACACAAAACAATATTTTACAATAGTGTAGAACCCCAAGAATTTTTACACATTTTAAAAATATAGAACGAAAAAGAGGACGATGCAGATTTATGCGTAGACCTATCCTAATTATTCTTAAATTTTACTTGGTTTAGAAACGTATTTGCGTAGTATCTTTCTGTGACGACTTATTATATAGCATCTTTTCTTAATTTTCTTTTCAATAATAGGCATTGAGGCCCCAACCTTACCGATAAAATTTCGGAGGCTGTTCAGGGACGTTATGTGAGTTTTTTTATTTATTTATTTATTTTTATATAAGGGAACCAGGATCCCCTGCGCCTTGTTAGACACTAATAATGTAGCTACGGTTTATTAGATTTGTTACCCGAGTTACCTTGGTTTTTTTGAAAATTCCTTTGATAGGAATGAGAAAGCCTGTGAAAAACGCACAACACACAACACAGAGTAAAGTAACAGCCCTCAGATGGAAAAAAATAAGCGGCATGAACAGCTCTGCATAGCATCGTGTTGCATCATGTCCAGTGAACCCACATATGTGGTGCATATCAGCTACCTCTTCATTAGGAAACATCTCCATGCTGCTGTGTATCTCCGATAAAGTAGAGCTAACACTGCTGGAACAAAAAACCAAAAGACAACCGAGCAGTACTGAATGCAAACTTGAGTGCAAAAAGTAAAGTGGGCACTCCTGTTGCCAAAAGCAAGTGACGTGAGGGAATGGAACGAGGTTATTTCCAAAGAAGACACACGGAGCACACCGTAGAAATTTGCACTGTTGTGCAGGTATTTTCAGTGCAATACAGATACAAAGATAAAAGGACCCAAGGAATCAAAAATAAATACAATTACTCTGTAACGAAGTTCAGGAAACTACGGGTCCCTTCATTCGGAGGTTGTTCAGGGACAGTTTCGTAGCATTTTGATGTATTTTTGGTAAAGTTCGTGTTCATCCAGTCGAAAATGGTATTGAGACAGAAATATTTACACGCGTAATAGTGTTCTCGATGCTGCTCTGTTTAGCGAGGACATAAATACTGACCAAATCAGAGTAGTATTCGCGCACTGTGGGTTCTATACAGAATTTGTTATGTACGCATACAGTTCATCCATTCTGGGAACTGAGAACCTGAACGATTTTTGCCTGTTGTCGATATCGAAACTGGCGAGATATTGTTCCCAGAAATTCCAAGACAGCATCAAAATCTGTTCAGCATTTCCTCATAGGAGAAACTTCACATCGCTCCTCACTCAGATTTAATGGTGAGTTGGCGCAGCGGATAATCCGTCAAAAACTGAACAAAGATCAAGCATAAAAACAGGAAGAAGGTGTACTGAACTGCGAAAAAAGAAACAAAATAGAAACAGTGAACGGTCCAAGTTCAAGATATGTACATCAGGCAAATTGACAGAGCCAAGGCGTCGTGGTTATGTGGTCACGGTGTTGGGCTGCAAAACGGGAGACCATGTTCAAATCTGCGTTTACATCTGTATCCACTGGGCCATTATACAGCCAAATCTGAGGGGGGTGCAACCGGGAGTTTTCCTTGACGGACTAACCCAGTCTTAGAAACGAAGCGAGCAGGGGACCTCAGTTCAAATGTTCAAACGTGTGTGAAATCTTATAGGACTTAACTGCTAAGGTCATCAGTCCCTAAGCTTACACACTACTTAATCTAAATTATCCTAAGGACAAACACACACACACCCATGCCCGAGGGAGGACTCGAACCTCCGCCGGGATCAGCCGCACAGTCCACGACTGCAGCGCCTTAAAGCGCTCGGCTAATCCCGCGCGCCGGGACCTCAGTTTATATTGTGTGCAGAGAGAAGATTTAACAAAGCATTTTTTTATTTACTTGCCAAACATAATTGCTACTCACATTTTATTTTTGCATGCAGTAATCGTCGTCTATTATGCGTTTGACGGATGATGAATGCAATGTATTATCAAATTCCAAATGATACTTCTATGTAATGTAGTTACAGAGTTTTTACTTTACTTGCACTGTGAAACCTTGCTTCTTGCGGAATTTCGTGATTCCAGGTCAACGGGACGTACCCAATAGGTTTTCATGAGTAAATTTGCAAGTAATAAAATAGGTAACATAAATTACCGAATCTTTTGACTACATTGACTTAGAAGCTTTAATTTTGTACACCGCGAAGAGACCATAGACGTTAACATGTGGCACTGATTTGAACTTGATACGCCGATCTGTTCCAGATGAAAAGGGAGCTTAACAGGCAGACGGACAACCAAGTGATACTATAGGGGTTCCGTTTTTACAGATTCGTGCCTTAAAAATAAACATACAGGGTGTATCAGAAAGAATCATACGATTTGGCACGTCTGTATCTCTGGATCTAATAAACATATACAATGAATTTTGTTTTCCAATGAACGGGAAACTCCGTTTTCTTTCGTACCCTTTCATGTGTGTTCATCATGGCCCCCTTCGAGATGCACCGCATATGTCAATGCGGTATTCAAATTATTCCCACACTGCAGCGGGCATGTCTTGAGTTACAGCCTCCACAACTGCTGTTATGCAATGTCTCAGTTCATTCATTGTTGTTGGTAAGGGACCCTCATAAACAGTCTTTCATAAACCCCCATAAGAAATGACATACAGTCATACCGGTGACCTTGGAGGCCAGTAATGTAAGGCTGAATCATTTGGTCTGCTGCGACAGATCCATTGTTCAGTTTGATTTAAAAATTCCCACACTTCCAGATGCCAGAGTGGCAAATGTTGGTAAATGGAGTTGTTCGAATCCGTCTTCAACTGTGTATAAAGAAGGTTCTCAAGCATATTGAGATACGTGCTTTATGTAACAGTGTTCTCGGCAAAGAAATATGGACCATACACCTTTTCCCGTGAAACGGCACAAAACACCTTTAATTTTGGAGGGCTTACCTCGTGTTGTACAACTTCATCTGGTTGTTCCGTACCCTATATTCTCACATCATGACTGTTCACCTTTTCATTTAAATGGAATGTGGCCTCGTCACTAAACATTAAGCGTGGAAGAAAAGTGTCATCCTCCACCGTACCAACAACGAAATTAACAGAACTCCACACGTAGTTGTTTGTCACCTTCACGGACAGCTTGGACGAGCGGAGTTTTGTGTGGTTTCATGTATAAACGTAAACGCAACACACGCCAGACGGACATAGAGGGTATGTTGAGCTGTCGAGCTGCACGGCGAACGGATTTCTGCTGACTCCTTTTGAAACTATTGCGGATGCATTCGACATGGGGACCTGGATTGAGTTAGGGATTTAAGTTCTAGTTTGTTTGTAAGTACAGTTCACGTTTGCAGTCCTGGCCCAAACTGAAATCCCGGCGGCGCAGTGCTGTCTCACAGACAATCGGTAAAGTTGGAAACCTTCCTCATGTCAGCACGTTGTAGGTGTCGCCACCGGCGCCAACCTTGCGTGAATGCTCTGAAAAGCTAATCATTTGCATATCACAGCATCTTTTTCCCGTCGGTTAAATTTCGCGCCTGTAGCACGTGATCTTCGTGGTGTAGCAATTTTAATGGCCAGTAGTGTAGATATAATTCCTCAGTGCGCGATAGCCAGGTCAGATTTTTTTCTGTCAGCCTGTCACTTCATCGTCACAACCACTACACGCAGCAGCAGAACTGAGTAAGGAACTGCGGGCAAAACTAAATGTCGCCTGCACGTCTTCAGTTGAGATAACTGCGTAGGTATAGAATTTGCCGGATAACAGCACAGTTAGGCTGAAGGTGCGTGGGTGCATTTCTAGAGACCACACTACCTGTGCGTGGTCATTGTTCCGATATGCGTGCTGCACAGCCCGTGACGTCAGCTGCGATCGCGCCCCCCACTGTTCCCGCCGTCCCACGCCGCCACAGCAAATGCTCCGGAGACGATGGCCTGCAGCAGCCTGCTCTGAATATCAATAGTCCCTATTAGCAGGCAGGCCGTGGACAGCCGAGCCGGCGCGGCTAGCCAGCCATCCAGCGCTATCCGGTAACACTGGACCCCAGCGGGCTCACTTTTCACATTTCCTGCTCAGCTGAACCGAGTTACAACAAAGTACGCCCATCTGCAGTTATGGTTGAAATGGCTCTGAGCACTATGGGACTTAACTTCTGATGTCATCAGTCCCCTAGAACTTACAAGGGAACCTCCCCATCACACCCCCCTCAGATATAGTTATAAGTTGGCACAGTGGATAGACCTTGAAAAACTGAACACACATCAATCGAGCAAACAGGAAGAAGTTGTGTGGAACTATGAAAAAATAAGCAAAATATACAAACTAAGTAGTCTATGCGCAAGATAGGCAACATGAAGAATGATGTGAGCACAGGAGCGCTGTGGTCCCGTGGTTAGTGTGAGGAACTGTGGAACGAGAGGACCTTGGTTCAAGTCTTCCCTCGAATGAAAATTTTAATTTTTTATTTTCATTTTATGTGACAAACTCTTATGTTTCCATTAGTTTTTTGGGAGTGATTATCACATCCACAAGAAAACCTAAATCGGGCAAGGTGGAAGAATCTTTTTACCCATTCGCCAAGTGTACAAGTTAGGTGGGTCGACAACATATTCCTGTCATGTGACGCACATGCCGTCACCAGTATCGTATAGAATATATCAGACGTGTTTTCCTGTGGAGGAATCGGTTGACCTATGACCTAGCGATCAACTGTTTTCGGTCCCCATTGGAGAGGCACGTCCTTTCGTCTACTAATCGTACGGTTTTGCGGTGCGGTCGCAAAACACAGACACTAAACTTATTACAGTGAACAGAGACGTCAATGAACGAACGACAGATCATAACTTTGCGAAAATAAAGAAAGTAAAATTTTCTCTCGAGGGAAGACTTGAACTAATGACCTCTCGTTCCCCAGCTGCTCACGCTAACCACGGGACCACGGCGCTCATGAGCTTACAGAAGCATTGATATTGCCTATCTTGCACATAGACTACTCAGTTTGTATATTTTGCTTATTTTTTTCATAGTTCCACACAACTTCTTCCTGTTTTCTCGATTGATGTGTGTTCAGTTTTTCAAGGCCTATCCACTGTGCCAACTTATAACTAAATCTGAGGGGGGTGCGGTGGAGAGGTTCCCTTGTTAGAACTACTTAAACCTAACTAACCTAAGGACGTCACACACACATCCATGCCCGAGGCAGGATTCGAACCTGCGACCGTAGCAGCAGCGCAGTTCCCGACTGAATCGCCTAGAACCGCTCGGTCACAGCGGCCGGCTTTTGTCACTTCAGTGTAAGGTACACCTAAAAGTATAGGACACCAACAATTTTTCATTCGTATCTGCTGAAGAGCTGCTTAATTTCAAAGAATCTGTACATTATTTTGAGGCATCCTGGATTGAGTTAGGGATTTAAGTTCTAGTTTGTTTGTTAGTACAGTTCACGTCTGCAGTCCTGGCACATACTGGAATCCCGGCGGCGCAGTGCTGTCTCACAGACAATCGGTAAAGTGTAGATGGCGTGCACCCTTTTGTTCTGGCTTCACTAACAGCGCGCTACAGTACTGAGGCCTCGGCATTTCAGAGTGCGCCAGAACTGCTGACGTTAACTGTACCTGCAAACTAACAAATTAGTTACATAGCTTTTTCTTGAGGTAGTAATTAAAACTTTATTATCATCCTTTGTATGTAGGTGTAGGCCTTTCCCGCAACCATTTCTTCCTACACCTGCTCTAGACTGCACCATCCTTGCCGGCCGAGGTGGCCGAGCGGTTCTAGGCGCTACAGTCTGGAACCGCGCGACCGCTACGGTCGCAGCTTCGAATCCTGCCTCGGGAATGGATGTGTGTGATGTCCTTAGGTTAGTTAGGTTTAAATAGTTCCAAGTTCTAGGGGACTGATGACCTCAGAAGTTAAGTCCCATAGTGCTCAGAGCCATTTTTTTTACACCATCCTTGTACAGACAAGCGGAAAAGAGCGCGGCTGGTTTTAATGTGCCGCTTGTGTGGAGCGCGGCGGCGTGAGCGAGCTTCACATGCGTGCTGCTAAAGGCGGGCTCTCGTCTGTTGCTCAGAACAAAGCCACTGACACGCGGCAGCGCCCGCGGCGATGGATCTGCACCTCGTCTGCTAATATAAAGGCGGATTCGCACTTGCCGGAACGTCACCGTAACGTAACCGTCACGTTTTTGAACGCCGACAGTCAAAGGAATTTCTGAGCAGTCATATTACACGGTACGTAAACGTCGAAAGAACGCCGTGACGTTACAGCTGGTTCATAAAATACCCACTAGAGGCGCTATTTCGTAGTTCGCGGTAGACAGTCATAAAAAGCCGAAATTCAGTTTAAAGCAGTTTGCGCTGATTGCTGTTGCACTTGATGATGAGGAACAGAGAGCAAAAAGAGTCTGGCGTAGGTAAATGTAAAAAAAAAAAAAATCTAGACTGTGAAAGTGAGCTCCACACTCTTTACAAGGTTCTGGAAGAGGAGGAGTCATCGTTCTGTAAATATTTCAGAGTTTCTAAACAACAGTTTTTTACCTGTTAAGCAAGATACAAATAAAAATACGAAGTGAAACTAAAGATTTAGGTGACCTACATCACTTCGACAGAAGCTGTTGGTTTGCCTACAGTATATCAAGATGCATACTGAGCTGCTGTTCGTAGGTAATTTCTTACGAATCTGATTTTAAACTCCTGCATGCCACATCAGCTTTACCCGCGGCTGTTCTTCTCGCTATTCCACTGAAAAAATCTTGAGTATAACACATTGAACAAGAAATGTATAGTTTATTTTGCAATGTACTCTTTCAGTATGTAAAATATGTAGTACTTTAACGTAGTATTGTCTCCCAGCACATATTAAGACCTTCTCGCGATAGCAGTCAGTGGGGAATACTTTCGTATTAGTCCACACTGTGTACTTAATGTGACAGTTGTCCGTCAAGTACGCTACACTGTGGCCCATCGAAACATTCTTCCCGAGAAACCTTTGGTAACGCTGACGTCACGTGTCGATGTCCTTCCTTTGACGGCGTGTATGAGTGCCACAGAGAGCTACAGAGGAGAATCTACGGCGTAATGGTGACGTAACGTAAAGTGTGAACCCACCTTAACACTAAAAAATGGCTCTGAGCACTATGGGACTCAACTGCTGAGGTCATTAGTCCCCTAGAACTTAGAACTAGTTAAACCTATCTAACCTAAGGACATCACAAACATCCATGCCCGAGGCAGGATTCGAACCTGCGACCGTAGCGGTCTTGCGGTTCCAGACTGCAGCGCCTCCGCACGGCCACTTCGGCCGGCCCACACCACCGTAACACTGCCGTCCGCTGCGGGCTGGTCTATTCTCGATTGCGGCGCCCTCACTCTTCCACTCTGTTCTTACGTCCTGCAAGTTTTCTCCAACTTCTGTCTCGTAATATGCGTTCCAGGTTAACTCACTTCCTTCGCTATTTGTGATTCGGGAATTTTCGGTTCTAAACAAGCGGCACCTTTGTAGGACTGAATTTTTGAAAAAGTCTCTTTCATCGTGTCTTAGTCTCCTCTTTAAAATTCACATTGCCTTTCAGGATGACGTCGGTAGAATTCCTATCTTGTGCAGTGAATGGCAGATTGCGTTAACCTCTTCACTTCTCAGATAAAAATTAGCAGTTAATTTTTCTTTTCATATTTTCAAGCGAACTGATGAACGAGCATGACGCAAATGAAATAATTTTGATGATTCACTAAGGCATAAACGTAAGCCCACATATGTGGACCCGAGTTACCATGAAAACGTACTAGTCAGACAGGTAACAATTTGCTGCTGGCTGTAAATAGATCTTTTCGGTGCGTTTTATGATAAGCTTCAAAACAATTACCTTTCAAAATACATGAATACATACCACATTTGATATGCGTCTCTTATGTAGGAATTGCAGCCGGGTTTGGCTCTGAGCACTATGGGACTTAACATCTGAGGTCATCAGTCCCCTAGAACTTACAACTACTTAAACCTAACTAACCTAAGAACATCACACACATCCATGCCCGAGGCAGGATTCGAACCTGCGGCCGTAGCGATCGCGCGGTTCCAGACTGAAGCACCTAGAACAAACCGCTCGGCCACACTGGCTACATTTTGAGGCACTTCTTGCCTTAACAAATTTTTGACAGTTGGTCAACAATGTAAGACCTAATTTCTGAAACTCGTTGCAGCACAGTTCTTCGTGGCTTTTTATTCACATTTTCTACGTCGTCTACATCTTCACTGTCAGAGGAATTCACTGTACAAGGACGTCCTCTGCCCCTGGCCACTGTCACGGCAACTTAATGTGCTTATTGTTTACTAGTCAGTTTCATTAAGTTAAGCAGAACAATAATCATTGAAAAACGAGAATTCTTCGCCTTTCAATGAGATAATTACGTATTGCTGTCATTAAGAGGTGCTTCTAATTTCTCATCAGTTACTACTTTATACATTTCTGTAGAGTTAAGTAAGGTGTGTTTTAGATTCGATTTTCTACCTGTCAGACATTTTGCGTTATGTGGCAGTTGCTGAATAATTCTTCTGACTCCTAGCGAACAACTTTGTGAACCGCGGAGAGCGGCAGCTGCTGGCCCGTATCTGCCCGCGCCTCCCGCACTTGAGGCACACGCGAATTCGCCGGTTAAGGTGCGGGCGATTACGGCGGGGCTGCGCTGCGCTGATTGGAGCACCGACCGCACCGGGCGTCCCCGGCTTAACTCGCGCCGCTAAACCCCAAACTGCGCGACGCTCCAACTCCAAGGCAGGGTCCCTCTCTCCGTCTGCTGATCCAGCCAGTAGCCCTAGTCTGCAGCGGTACTGCCGATCTAAATGAGCTGGTCTTAAATGCTATCCTGGAAAACATCAAAACGTGCGTGAGCGGCGCATCTGAAAAGTTTTAAGCGGGGCGGACGAGGTGGTAGTGTCGGCGCCAACATTCCTCTGTAACAGTAAGCTCGTAACATTTACCTAGGTAAATGTACAGAGTGAAGAAGAGGGGAGGTAATTGCTGTAATAGAGACACGAAAATTTGTTCAGACGGTGAGATCTACGCTACCTTTCCCACTGGATATTAGTTGTTTTGTATTACACAATTGCGGTTTCTCGTTTGGGTAGTCGTCACTTGATCAGTGTGCCTGATAACCCTAACAAGAACTTTCGTCATCAGTCTTTGGACTGAACTGATGCGGCCCGCCACTGTTCTCTCTCCTGTGCCAACCTCTTCACCACAATGTAGGAATCAACATGGATTCCGGAAACAGCCATCGTGTGAGACCCAACTCGCCTTATTTGTTCATGAGACCCAGAAAATATTAGATACAGGCTCCCAGGTATATGCTATTTTCTTGACTTCCGGAAGGCGTTCGATACAGTTCCGCACTGTCGCCTTATAAACAAAGTAAGAGCCTACGGAATATCGGACCAGCTGTGTGGCTGGATTGAAGAGTTTTTAACAAACAGAACACAGCATGTTGTTATCAATGGAGAGACGTCTACAGACGTTAAAGTAACCTCTGGCGTGCCACAGGGGAGTGTTATGGGACCATTGCTTTTCGCAATATATATATAAATGACCTAGTAGATAGTGTCGGAAGTTCCATGCGGCTTTTCGCGGATGATGCTGTAGTATACAGAGAAGTTGCAGCATTAGAAAATTGCAGCGGATAGGCACTTGGTGCAGCGAGTGGCAACTGACCCTTAATGTAGACAAATCTAATGTATTGCGAATACATAGAAAGAAGGATCCTTTATTGTATGATTATATGATAGCGGAACTAACACTGGTAGCAATTACTTCTGTAAAATATCTGTGACTATGCGTACGGAACGATTTGAAGTGGAATGATCATATAAAATTAATTGTTGGTAAGACGAGTGCCAGGTTGAGATTCATTGGGAGAGTCCTTAGAAAATGAAATCCATCAACAAAGGAGGTGGCTTACAAAACACTCGTTCGACCTATACTTGAGTATTGCTCATCAGTGTGGGATCCGTACCAGGTCGGATTGACAGAGGAGATAGAGAAGATCCAAAGAAGAGTGGCGCGTTTCGTCACAGGGTTATTTGGTAAGCGTGATAGCGTTACGGAGATGTTTAGCAAATTCAAGTGGCAGACTCTCTTCAAGAGGGGCGCTCTGCATCGCGGTGTAGCGTGCTGTCCAGTTTTCGAGAGGGTGCGTTTCTGGATGAGGTATCGAATATATTGCTTCCCCCTACTTATACCTCCCGAGAAGATCACGAATGTAAAATTAGAGAGATTCTAGCACTCACGGAGGCTTTCCGGCAGTCGTTCTTCCCGCGAATCATACGCGACTGGAACAGGAAAGGGAGGTAATGACAGTGGCACGTAAAGCCCTTCGCCACACACCATTGGGTGGCTTGCGGAGTATAAATGTAGATGTAGATGTAGCACCTCAGCTCAACGTCTTCGACTATGCATGGTATGCAGAGTGTTTCACGAGCCCTATTACAGGCTTCTGGGGGTTGTAGTAAATAAAGTGTTTATAAGAAACACGTTTCTAGAAATGTACCATTTGGATGTAAAATAAGTTTGAAGTTTGGATCACTTTCAGATCTCGCGGGCAATGGAGACAACATGCTCAACAGGGGCCCGACGTACGGGCAATGTTTAAGAGTGCTCGCTGTTGGGTTCTATTCTACGTGACGAAGTCGAGAGTGCAGTATGTACGTTAAGCACCTCACTCAACACCCCTAGCTGCGAACGTACCAGTTTCTCACAGCCGTTCTTGTAGTAGGATGGAAATGCTGTACGACGAAAATATAATTACAACACGGGCTGATGACGGCACTCTCCCCCAGCTTGTGCGCTCAGCGTGGAGTTGGAGGTCTGGAAGTGATTCGATCTTAAAATTTTATATGCAAACGGTTCATTTCTGCACATGGGCCACACGTCGAAACTTTACCAACAGATGGCCTTCGGCAACCCTTAGAAGCCTGTAAGAGACCTTGTGAAACACCTTGTGTATTATGAACTCTACCTTTCCTTTCTACATTTGCTCCTACGGCTTTCTAGTACCATAGAATTTATTCCGTGAAGTTTTAAATGCCATTTTGGCCCTTCTTCCAGTTAGTGTCTGCCACATTTTACTTCCCGCGCCGATTCTACGAACAACGTCCTCGTTTCTTACCAGATTAGTTCAATTAACTTTGAGCATCGTTCCGTAATGCCATATCTCTTCCAAGACGCTCTCCACCTAATGGCCCGTTCATACCAAGTGAGGCAGCGCATTGCTCAGCAATTGGCTCTAAGCACTATGGGACTTAACATCTATGGTCATCAGTCCCCTAGAACTTAGAACTACTTAAACCTAACTAACCTAAGGACATCACACAACACCCAGTCATCACGAGGCAGAGAAAATCCCTGACCCCGCCGGGAATCGAACCCGGGAACCCGGGCGTGGGAAGCGAGAACGCTACCGCACGACCACGAGCTGCGGACGCTCAGCAATTGTTAGCCGGGAAGACGGTAGTTCAGATTCCCGTCCGACCATCCAGATTCATGTTTCCCGTGATTTCCCCTAAATCACTTAAGGCAAATGCCGAAACCGTTCCAATGAAAACGCCACGGTTGGTTTCCTTCACTAATTCGATGTTGCGCTCCTTCTCTAGTAACCTTGTCGGCGACGAGAGGTGTAAAACAATGTTCCTTTTTTTTAGGGCAGTTTATGCGCAAGGTTCACTACGCCAATGTGATGTAGACGTTCGATCTGTCGTCCGTTCAAAATGTAATAGACGATTCACTCTTCTATCTTTGGAGGAAACCGATAAATTTAATATTTAAAGACAACTTGGAACTCTGGATTAGATTATCGAGATTGCTGACCTGCCTTTTTACAGGACTAAAAGCGAAATCGTGCAATACACCTTCGATTCCACTAGCCCCATACCCTGTCACATAAAACGGTGGCTGAACCAACCTTTTATTCATCGACGGAGATTCTTCCGTGGCTTATGAGGTTTTGTAGTTTTCAAAATTCACTTATTATGTAGACAGCCGGCCGGCGTGGCCCAGCGGTTCTAGGCGCTACAGTCTGGAACCACGCGACAGCTACGGTCGCTGGTTCGAATCCTGCCTCGGGCATGGATGTGTGTGATGTCCTTAGGTTAGTTAGGTTTAGGTAGTTCTAAGTTCTAGGGGACTGATGACCTCAGCAGTTGAGTCCCATAGTGCTCAGAGCCATTTGAACCATTATGTAGACACAAATTTTCTACTATTCTTGAGGAATTTGCGCTGTGTTGGTTCTGTGTGACGATCTCATTAACAACGTAAAGGCTTCGAAGAAGTTAAATTTCCCACTATATCTGCTCCGCTGGAGGTGTTCCTCCCGTACCATGAGAGACGCTCTGTGGAGTCTACTAATAGTAGTGAGAAGTTCAAGATTTGAATCTGTCCAAGAAGCGTGTTTGCGTAGTGCTCTACTCCCATGTGCAAGTTTATGGTTTTAACTTGCCCTACGTAGAATCTTCTTTTACCACTCTAGACTTGACTTTCTTTTCTGACACGATATTCTGCTGCTGCAATGCCGTAAATAATTCACGTTGGAGCACAGGGATGAGATTTATCTTTCTTTAAGCTGCATTCTATATGTGAGAAATCAATCCAATCTTTTATCACTGAGACATAAAACAGCACTGAAAAACCACTAAGTTTGACCGGTAAACCAGATGATCGGTGTCTGAGGCACCGAAAGCCTTGTGTCTAGTGCACCATAGGCCTAGTGCTGTTAAAAGCGCTAGGGAATGCTAAATGCTGTGCATTGCACAATAACATTTTTGGAAAAAAAAAGCTATAAGAATGGCGGCTATGTTTTGCGGTCAGCAGTGTTTCTTCCCGCACATTTATCGTATACAGAGTGTGTATTACATTCGCTAGCGTTTCAACATCGACGACCACACTGCATTCTTGCGGTAAGATAGGAACGGTGCCAAGGTAGCTTCTTCGCCGCTCAGTAAACAGTGAATGCGAAATGACAGTGGAGGTACAGAAGGTCAGAGCTGCTGCGTATTAGCTATCTTGTCGAAAATAGACATTATGAGAGACGTGGCTGTAGCAGAAGTATAAGAATTGTAACCTAAATATAGCAACCAGCCGTTATTATGGTATAAAAGTTATTTACAATTAACCGTCACTGGTTTCGGATTTTAAAAAAATCCATCGTCCGATTGCTCTTCCAAACTTTAATGTTGGGGACTCGCTTTGTGGTCGTTAATTGTTTAATTCTGCGGTGCATGTTGATGAACGATGCGTTCGCCGAATATTTCTTTTGTACTTTTTAAAAAAAATCGCTGTGTTACGCGTGCCCTATGTATGCGCTGTATAATTCAAAAATACGTAAGTGTTCATTCTGAAAGGGTACTACACACTGTGTACAACCCTCACAAAACGTGGCTCCGTTTCACGTGGGTAAAATAAGTGTTATCAAAATTGGATGCGCTGTGGATTTCCTTGGAGAAATAAATAAAAGAAATATGATTAATGTTTTAACAGAACAAGAGGTTACTAGTTTTTTCGCATATTGGAGCTTTTTCAGTCTAAGGTTGAAATTACGGACGTGTCAATGTTTCTAGAACTGACAGAGATGATGGATGTAAGTGCTCATTCAGATATGAAATAAGTTAATGTGTGTCGTGAAAATAATTTCTGTTATCTAATATCTTTCCGATTTGAAAAGCCGAGAAATAATTTCTTCGGTTCTAACACCGTTTTCAGTGAATGGTGGAATGTTTCGTTAATGAGATTCGAGCCAGAGAAAAATTTCTTGGAAACTGTGAAGACAATACACAAAAAAATAGGTTTCGATGAAACAGAACTGGCAACATTTTGGTGAAACGTTGGTGGCGAGTACACATTACTGTCGGAAATACGTAATAATTCTGACTCCATTCGTCACAACTTAATATGTGAGTGGATTTTCATCTACGAGTATGATAGACCTAACAATGAGAGCAAAAGTGAGGAACTGAATAAACTTGCTGCATGACTTACGATTTCCACTAGCCGAGACCAAACCGAACATAGAAAATAGTGTTTGGAATGTGTTTTTAGAAACTGACAGATGAACATTACGTGAACAAGAACGACAGATCTATGGCGTGCAGAGATATAGTAGAAACATTTACAGATGGTATCCCAACTGTGCATCAAAGTGCTACAAATCTAGGTTCCAGAATTTGAAACAAAGCTTTAGAATATAAATTCTTAATTTGTAGTTGCTTTATAATTACTGAAAGCATTTTAAATCCATCTTTGAAACTACAAGAAATGATATTTTTTCATCAAACCAATTTCGTTTTATTGAAATAAAACACCATTGGTCTGGCTTGAAGAATGCACTGTCCAGTCACGTTGTCACCACTTGTCAAAAGCCTGAATAACCACCTTTGGCAGTACGGACCGTTGCTATACGCGAAGGAAGGGAGTTAGTGAGGCTCTGAAAAGGTACAGACAGGGATGTGGGGCCGAGCCGACTCCACTGCCACGGCTAACAGTACTACGTTCCTCGGTTGAGGAGCCATGGTGGGAACATCTCGATCGAGGTAGTCCCACAGATTCTCGACTGGGTTTAAGTGCGGGGAGTCTGGTGGCCAGGGAAGTACAGTAAACTCGTCATGATGCTCTTCGAACCATCCACGTACGCTCAGAGCTGTGTGACACACAGCATGATCCTGCTTTAGGTGCCGTCGAAAAATAACTGCAAGTAGGGGTGGACAAAGTCCGGAGGATAGATGACTACTTGTGCTTTCCTGAGTGACGAGGTCACCCAGGGAATGCCCTTCGACCTGGACCATTCCGACGATTGTCATAGCGTGTTTGCTGTCAGGCGTTTCACATCTTTCATGCAAACGGCCATCTGTCCGATGGAGGATAAAATGTGATTCGTCTGAAAAGGCTATCTGCATGTCGTGTTGAACATTGTATGGCAAGAAAACTGCTTGTTAATTAATGCACCAAGTGATGCTTTACTAGTCAATGACAGTTGTAAATTAACAAGTACTCCTGGGCAAAGAGGAGTGTTTTGAAGTTGAGTAAATCTTTTATACGTTTATGTAATAAGGTGAACGAATATTTCACGCGTTCTAATTTGATGAGTTTTCTTCCATAGAAATCAAAGAACACACTGTTGTGGCCGGACGAAACTAGTTTCGCCTAGTCAGAACAGCTTCAAAATCCAAAAATGCACTACAAAAAAAGCCTTAAAATAATACTGAGTCGCCCTGGGTGCGCGGATAAATGGCGAAACTCTGCTGATTTTCGCCACGTAGGAAGGGACCCGGCGTCTGGGCAGATCTATGATAAGAGACCACACCGGTGGGGCTTGCACGTTAGTGGAAAACGACAGGCCTGAATCGCCAGGCCGGATCTGTCAGAAATATCCGCAGAACTGACCTACAGTTCTGGGCCGTCGCAGGAATCCGGTCGCGTGTGGCCAAGCTATTAGACTACACTGGTGACGCAGAGGTACTGATTTGCCGCCTGTCGGCGTTATCGGCCGATAACAGCGCCGCTTGGCCTTAGGCAGTGCGTTCGGAACTAGCGGCGTTGCAACATGCCTACGCAGATGCACTACACGTCTGTCCGAGAGTCGTAAGTCATTTCCTGTTCTACACCCAGGGACTGCTGTCCGCTGCATTTTACATAGCTGTTCTTAAATTTCGTTGACGGTCGGTCGGTTGCTACCCAAAGGGCCTCATCAGACGCAGTGCCAACTTATTCCGGCTGTAACTGTATTCACTACGTTCGACGTCGAAGATACAAAAGGTCGGGATGATGCTTCCACCAGCCTGTCTGCAGATTTAGAGCGACCTGACTGCCAAACGTTGCTAAACTACGTAGCCACGTGCGTCATGATAGAGAAAATCTCTCTAAACGTAGGCGATAAAAGTAAGATTTGCTTATACAGTTTCTTGTCGTGGAGTTAATAATTGAATACTTGTGCTTCAAAATGAATGACAGAACACGTGATGGAAGACCTACTTTCTCAGTGTATGTGCACGCACTGTGAATCTCTAAACGTCGTAGTAATGTAGCAGGTGCAGCAGATAAATATTTTAGACACCTTGTACTTTCATTCGTCTTATTCTCCGTTTCCGTGTGAAATATTTCACGTGTATCAAATGCGAACTTCATCGATCGCAATAACATTTCCGTTATTTTTGTTGTTGTTCGATCTTCCTATAACTGCATGTGTTCCTTACAATTAATATTAAACACATGTTTACGAATATTTACTTCGCCCGGTCGCCTAGAGACACGGGTTGTACAGAATGAATAAAGACTAAGAAAACAGTGTTTATCCTCGATCCTAAACAGTTTTTTTCTGAAATATTTTTGAAAACTGTAACTAGTTATCCACAATACTTAAAGCACTAGCTTGGAAAATTTTGCATAATGAGAGAATATTTAAAGATTGGCCTTGCCAAAGGCTTTTGATTTTTTAAATTAAACAGTATAAAGTTCTGCCTAATTTGTCATATACTTCTATTGTGGTTTACAAAAAAAATAAAATACATGTAAGTTTCTTCCTCAAAACTGGGAGCGCTGTAGTAGATTCCGTAACTGTTAATTAAGCTCATTTTTACACAGCTACCAAGCAGTCCTAAACTTCAAGTATGACACATACTGAATGAGCAAAATATAACTTACTTCGCGGTGCGCCTCTAAAACTTTTTTTTTATTGCACGTAACTTTTAGAAACTCGTACTAGGCCTATATACGCTAACCAAGCGTTCTTATGTCTTCTACGGCATAATAGACCCGTCTAGAAGGTCTGTTTCCTCAGCTAAACTTTTGTCACTGACAAGAGTGCTGGAAAGACGAACAGGAAACCGAATAATCGGATACATCAGCTACGGTTATCTGCAGTTTGTCATGTGCTTATGATAAGAGCTTCCTTGTATACATTGTTATCTCCCATCACATAGTCTGCAGACGAGAACGGAAGAAACTCTTCTCAGAGCTTATCCTGAAACAAAACAGAGCAAAATAAAATGCGGACTTCAAAGGAAGTATAGGTAAAATGGTTTCGCTGCCCCATTTCGGAGGGTGGGTCATTTACTTATTGAAAAGCGTGGAAGTTATTTTTTCATTAGCATGGTGCTGAAACATCATTCCATCTTTTCGACTAAAAAAGTGAAATGCTCCCACAACGAATCTATAGTCGCCTTTTCAACGGGCTGCGGTTGAAGGAAATAATGATTATGTCAACTGGAATTAACATAAAACGTTTGTGTCCTATTGCAGTGTGGTTTTGTAAGCAATTCAGGTTAAACATTGAATAACTTAATTGATATCCTGAGTAAACGAATGTTGTTTATAAAAGATATAAACATGAAATCTAGGTGCGTATAGTTTAATCCCTCTATTGTCAGTACTCGGGGATGTCACAGGGACGAGCATTCGAAGCACAAAAGTCTAGTAAACGTGGATTCTAAAATGCATACCTAAAGAGCTATGGGCACTTGTTCATCTTCGCTGCTGTGAAACATGTCTTGTACTGAACAACTACTCATACCAGTTAAGGTACGAATTTGAGAGCCCATATTTACTAGACTTTTGTGCTTCGAATGCTATTCCCTGTAATATCCCTCAATATTGGCAATTCATTCTCGGTCACCCTTTATGTACATGCGGCTCTCTATTAGTCAGGTTAACGCGGAGTCGAGGCTCCACGGCTAACAGTAAAACACTGGTAACTGGGCATTTATACGGAAACTGCTATTTATTAAAAAACACACGCACACGCACACGTGCTACATTTGAAACCCCACTGAATCACTGACGCGTTACTGTTAGCAACTGACAACTTATTTACAAAATTACACTTAAAACACAGTATTTCGTATCGTTTTCCTAAAATAATCGTACAGTTTTTATGTTTGTTTTCATTCACTTTTACTGACGACGGTTCTCGTTTTCCGGAGAGTCAAAACATCGATATATTCGCACGAATTTTATCTCGAATACTCTAATAACAAGTAAATACATTACCGCATCTCATGGTGCGTGACAATGTGTTCTTTGATCGGTTCGTTGAGTTGGGGTTGATTTGGGGGCAGAGACCAAACTGTGAGGTGACCGGTCTCGTCGGATTGTGGAAGTAAGTCGTCCTCCCGAATGCGAGTCCAGTGTGCTAACGACTGCGCCACCTCGCTCGGTTTCGATCGCCTCGTCTTCGTTGTCTTCCTCCACCGATCACACGCTGTTTAGTACATCCGCGTCATTCAGACTCTCCAATCCCGGTTAGTAGCCATCGCTGTTTAATCACTGGGGGATATTTTCTTCATCTAAGTCTTCATAACCAGAAATTTCGTTTGGAAACTACAAATTAGAACAGAATACTCGAGGCTCCATTAGTTTTTTTTTCTTTTTTTCTTTCAGAAACACCGAACAATGGACGGATAATTATAGTTAAAAAATTAAAATATGTTTAAAATACAATCATAATTTCGTTTGATTATTTATTGCAAAAACACAGGCGACGACGGTGTGGTTGGTGTTACAAAGAGCTGGGCAGTATAATGTACCACACCCCGTCAAGAACAGTGACACAACTCAAAAATATAATACTTGAGATAAATCGACTTGAAGAATTCTATGAAACTTGTGTTGAAAGAGCCTAAATGTCAATTAAACTTAAGTAATTTTTCCAGTAAATTTCTTCATAGTCGATACAGTAGTAATACGGACATGTAATTCTGTTCTCGTCGAATGTGAAGTGTAATCAGGTAATTATTAATTAATTCTTAGAGTTGTGCCACTTTTCTTGACTTTCAAAAAATTTATGAATTTGCTATGACACCTCAGGTAATATTTTTGCCACTTTTCCACCCATATATATATATATATATATATATATATATATATATATATATATATATATATATATATATATATATATATATCGGGTGATCAAAAAGTCAGTATAAGTTTGAAAACTTAATAAACGACGGAATAATGTAGATAGACAGGTAAAAATTGCCACACATTCTTGGAATGACATGGGGTTTTATTAGAAGCACCCCATATTGCTAGACGCGTGAAAGATCTCTTGCGCGCGTCGATTGGTGATGATCGTGTGCTCAGCCGCCACTTTCGTCATGCTTGGCCTCCCAGGTCCCCAGACCTCAGTCCGTGCGATTAATGGCTCTGGGGTTACCTGAAGTCGCAAGTGTATCGTGATCGACCGATCGACCTACGCCAATGCCTCACCATAGCTCCGGACATGCTTTACAGTGCTGTTCACAACATTATTCCTCGACTACAGCTATTGTTGAGGAATGATGGTGGACGTATTGAGCATCTCCTGTTTAAAGAACATCATCTTTGCTTTGTCTTCCTTTGCTATGCTAATTATTGCTATTCTGATCAGATGAAGCGCCATCTGTCGGACATTTGTATTTTTTTTTTATTTTAATTTTTTATAAAACCCCATGTCATTCCAAGCATGTGTATCAATTTGTACCTCTCTATCTACATTATTCCGTGATTTATTCAGTTTTCAAATTTATACTGACTTTTTGATCACCCAGTATATATAAGGCATTCGAACATCTATCAGAGAAAGTTACTGAAAAATAAAAAATGATAAATTGTAATTTTTGATAATTAATACAATTTAGTAAGAAATATTAGTTACAACTTAAGAAATATTCACGAAAATATAGAATCATAAACAGGCTAATGTAATGTAGGCGTACGGCGTACTTTTCGCCGAGAGAAGGGATTCAATATGGAATTCCTTTGGAGCAGAACTTCCCATTTTTTTCTTGTACGCTGCTACTTACGAAATCTCATATTATTTACAACTACTGTAATTGTCAAAATAATGTCTGTGCGTCGAGATAGTTTCCCGACACGGCTATGGGTCTGTTGCATCCCATAGATGCATGTCAGAAGGACTATGTTATGTTAAGATACAGACACTGTGTAAACACAGACGTTTAATTAATCAATTATATTAACGATTACATTCAACTTAACATATACATGAAGTGTGTCACAACTCAGAATTCGCCGCTCTTGTTGAATGACCCATGCACACCTGCTTTATAAACGCTAAAGCGACAATGTTCTTGCCGTGGCGGAACACGACAGCATACAACAAAACTGACACAACTGTCCTGAAGTGGACAAATTGCGGAGTAGAGATGCGACGTTTTTCGTGCACGCTGGAGGAATTCACACGTATTTTTCAGTAACAAGAGAAAAAAAATTGCCGTTTTTTGATTTGTCATTTTCCTTGCCGGAGTGTCTAGAGCCTGAAACACGAAGGAGTGGGATTGGGCCAGGATGCTAGAAACGGTGGCAGGGCCTTGATGTACGGAAATGATGTGGAGACGGCATTTTTTTTTTTCCTAAGCGTTAGTTTACGTGCGGGGTGTGGTGGGGTTGGATTTATCACTGACGGCGCGCAGACAGCGGTGTTTTGCTAGTGCGCCGGGTCTCCTGGGAGAGGCTCCGTCAGCAACGCTAGTGGCCCGTCACTTCTTGTGGGCTGCCGCTGATGCTCCTTCGTGGGAAAGGAGTGCACCCCTCCTGGCGCGGGGGAGGGTTAGCGGGGGTGGAGCGAGCGGACGAGCACAGCCTGTCAGATGCAGCCAGCGGTGTGGGGGGGGGGGGGGGGGGGGCGAGGCGGCTGCGTGAGAACCGCGAAGCAACGCCAGTTGTCTTGGCGTGCTGTGCGCTTCATTTAACATAAATATGCGTCGGGGAGGCTCATCGTGTACAATGAATTGCGACAGGAGGGTTTAAAACCCATCATTGTAAACAATAAATCTGTCCGATAACAGTCACAGAGCATGACAATCATTGGCTAGAAATTATCTATGTAGAAAGTAACTTACAAGTGTTGCCCCGCGCTAAGACCGTCCCTCACCAACAGGAGCGCATTGTCAGAAGGAAACATATATTGTGGGTTTCCTGCAAACGCAGTTTTGCTGCTCTATGGATTAAAGATGCATCACACGGTGCGAGTGAATTTGTGCGCCAACTGAAAACGTACTTCATACTTAAAGTATGTGGGACAGTAAGATTGTTGTGGCCAAAACGTAAATAATAAGAGGCGTGGAAAATAAAGTGAAGACTTTGTTCTCTTTGTCGTGTCCCGGCAAAGCCTCACTATACCAGAATGAAGTAAGTGCGAACTGCGTAGCGCAATCGGGACGTTAACGACAATGGATTAGTTATAAATTGCTGTCAACCTTTATATTGGAGATGAGAGGGAGAGAATCTCCTTGGTTTGAAGCAAATAAGTTTCCTGAAAATAGGTTACAGAATTGCAATAGGCAGAAAAGATTGGTTAGTTTCTATCAAGTTTATTCTCACATATACTTATGTGAGGTATTGGACCATAAACCACTTAGCAAGATTCAGTCTGTTTATTCGGACTTGCTACTTCAAAGCTAATTGCCGGTACATATAAGAAACAAGTACAAAGTAATCACTTGTTATTGGTTAGCACTGAAATCTCTCTAAGTAATTGAGACAAAGACTGACAGCCTCTGTTCAACACTATCCCAATGAAACTCTAAAAATCCTATTGACCTGCAGTTCCTGAGTGTCAACCAGAGTCTATCACCGTCTTCTCGTAGTTGAAGTCTTTATCAGCTGTATCGGCTGCTATGGGCCTACTCAGCCCCACTGGCGTCTCGCTGCCGAATCTCCAAACTGCCGGCACTGGCTCTGAATCTGCATCTGAATCTCTGCTTCTAGCTATTCCGCTGCCTGGCCTTTTATTTCGTTTCTCATGTACTTGGGTGCACACGAGTTAATTTATTTCACACGACCCTTTCATTTCTAAGTGATCGGATTGCACAAGAATGCCTATGGTTCCACACGACACTATCGTTTCTCAAGGGTCGGGTTGCACTAGAATGCCTTTGATTCCACACGACACTTTCGTTTCTAGCTGCACACAACTTAATTTGGGTCCACACGAGTCTTTTCCGCACGTGACTGACACTCTCTCTTGCTGTATTATCGCTCTGGTGTTTGCGTCTTCCATCGCGCAAGTTTGATTCATGCAGGAAGTCAAACACTAAGTTATTTGATCAACAAGCCATACTTGACAGCCTTCAGCGCGTATCTTGTCCCTACGTCCTGGTGGACTATTTCTAAATGTCGGCTGGCTGTTTGCCTATGAAGCCTGGTGTCTTATTATGGTCACAGAATCAAAAATTAAAATTTTCTACCGTCACAACATCTTGCACGAAAATGCAAGACCTCATACTGCGTGCACAGCACAAGCTCTGCTTCAGGGTTTTCGATGGGAGGTTTGGAAGCATCAGTCATACAGTGTTGATCTTGTATCATGCGATCACCATCTTTTCGGTACGCTGAAACATCTGTGGGGATGAGACTCCAACAACGAGGACGCTCTGATCGCCGTTCTCGAAAGCCTGCGTGACCAAGGAGCGGATTGCTATCGTCAAGGAAGTGAACAGTTGTTAGAACATTCTGACTTTTACATACAGAGACCTGGGGATTATCTGAAACAGTCATGTAGCTGTCAGTTTTAAGTATATTGCAGCATTCGTTAAAAATTTCTTGGCGTGCCATAACACTGTACAAGGTGTGACAATAAATTAATGAGACTGATTTTCTTTGCAAGACGTGTCAACCCTGCAGGCTTGCATAGGCCTTATATCTTTGACCTTGGTCTATAAGCTGGTCCAAGCGGCACATCGATGCAACTGTTTAGTCGTGAGTTTGAGGGTGAAAAAAATAATAAAAATAATTACAAGACGGTCACTGTGTTTCCCTAATAGGCTACTCTGTATACAGTATCAAACCATTGAATGTCGGAAAACTGTGCTGGTAAGTACTTTCCAAACTTCACTATTCGCAACATCCTTGGCAGTGTCACTGACTTAAATACAGGTATCGTGTTCAGTGCTAATCAAAGATGTATGGCTTAGTCTATTAGGGACAACGGCGAGCCGAGTTAATTTATTCCCTTTAATTCAGATATAGAATTTTCAGTGTCAGCTGTTCTGACTGGTAACGGTAGGTAAATTCTTCTTTTTCTTCATCATGATTTTCATTTTCTTGGGTCTTCCCAAATCCTGGAAGCAGCGTACTAACGCGTACGGCTATCCGGGCGGGTGGTAAGTAATTAAATTATGTCGGTAAATTCTGAAATATTGAAATTCGAAATTGTTTGAAATTCGTAATTCAGTACTTGTAATGGGATTGTACCATCATGGAAAGTTGGTGAAAGTCATCGTTTTGATCAGTATCAAAGTTAACTAGTTGTGCAATTTATACTGTAAATTTTAACGCGACCTTATTCTTTGTAATATTTTTTACAGTTACATAAGTTTTTTGAAAAGAAAAAGCTGCGTGGTTTCAAGTTAAAAACGTTGGTCAGATTTCGTTATAACTACGTGTAGCAACAATAGTAAACATTTATTTAGAAATAAGTTTCTGGGTATGTTGTCGTGTCACATACGTAATTGTTCTTCCCCACAGCGGAGACGCAGCGGTGCGCGAAATGCAGCGCTGCCTGGGTTGTAGTCCGGCGCTGATTTCGGCTGGCCCGACCCAAACGGCATTTCCCGCCTCTCCGCAAAAAAAACCTACAAACTTCATCTACTACAGAATACGTATATTTTCAGCATCAAAATTGCTTAAAAGAGAGTCAAAATGATTCAAAAGCCTCACTTCAATATAAAACGGATGTCGCCCATGTGTATATGCAAAATAAAATCAGTAATGTAGAAGCCTTAAGAACAAATTTACAGTTACCTTAGTGACGGATGGTGCAATAAGCCTTCGGCGCCCCCTCGCATACCCTCCTCTCCCCCCTCTCCTAACTGTCGTTCGGGCGCTGTGCACCCCCATTCTCCCTGATTGGACCGCCTGTGTGCGTCTTTACTATTGTTGCTACACACACACACACACACACACACACACACACACACACACACACCATATTAAAAAAGGTATATAACGTCCCACAGCAGTCTAAAATTGGGATAAATTGGCGATACGCTTTGTGCTAGATACGAAAAAACCGAACTGATGCCGTAAGTTTGTTATTTAAGGCTGGCCGTTGTGGCAGAGTGGTTCTAGGCGCTTCAATCCGGAACCGCGCTGCCGCTGCGGCCGCAGGTTCGAATCCTGCCTCTGGCATGGATGTGTGTGATGTCCTTACGTTAGTTAGGTTTAGGTAGTTCTAAGTTCTAGGGGACTGACGACTTCAGATGTTGAGCCCCATAGTGCGCAGAGCCATTTGAACCAGTTTGTTATTTAAGTTCAGCAGTGAAGAACTGCCGGGAGTGAGGCGTAGATAGGCGGCGTGTGGTGTACCTGCTGGAGAGCCGGCAGCCAGCTGCCATGTTTTTGTGTGCGCTGTACCTCAGCCAGACAAAGCGCGGCCGATACCTTCGGGCCCCAAGCCGAGAGTAGGCTATACAGCTGCCGCTGCTTCCGGCACAGTGTAGGCCACGTGACCTGTACGGGCTTACCGCCTTCCTCGCATTGACCTGCTGGTCTACAATCTCCGTCGGGAAAGGTTACCAAATTCTCACACCAAATCTGCATTTCTACAGTGCTTGTAGTAAGGTCAGAAGAATGGAAAAGAAAATTGAGGAATGTTAGACGACGACCAGTTTGGCTTTAGCGAGGAGGAGAACACTAGACTGGTAGCTCTGATAATGGAAGCAAGGTTTAAAAAACATCTAGGCAAGTTCGTAGGGTTTTTCGACCTAGAACACCATTCTACAACGTAAAGTGGTGCAAAATGTTCGAAATTCTCGAAAAAGTGGGTGTTAGCTATAGGGTTGTTGTCGTCGTCGTCGTCGTCTGTCCTGAGACTGGTTTGATGCAGTTCTCCATGCTACTCTATTCTGTGCAAGCTTCATCTCCCAGTACCTGCTGCAACCTACATCCTTCTGAATCTGCTTAGTGTATTCATGTCTTGGTCTCCCTCTACGGTTGTTACCCTCCACGCTTCCCTCGAATACTAAGTTGGTGATCCCTTGATGCCTTAGAGCATGTCCTACCAACCGATCCCTTCTGCTAATCAAGTTGTGCCACAAACTCCTCTTCTACCCAATTCTATTCAATACCTCCTCGTTAGTTATGTGATCCACCCATCTAATCTTCAGGATTCTTCTGTAGCACCACATTTCGAAAGCTTCTATTCTCTTCTTGTCCAAACTATTTATCGTCCATGTTTCACTTCCATACATGGCTACACCCCATCCAAATACTCTCAGAAACGACTTCCTGAAACTTAAATCTACACTCGATGTTAACAAATTTCTCTTCTTCAGAAATGCTTTCGTTGCCATTGCCAGTCTACATTTTATATCCTCTCTACTTTGACCATCATCAGTTATTTTGCTCCCCAAATAGCAAAACTCCTTTACTACTTTAAGTGTCTCATTTCCTAATCTAATTCCCTCAGCATCACACGACTTAATTCGACTACATTCCATTATCCTTGTTTTGCTTTTGTTGATGTTCATCTTATATCCTCCTTTCAAGACACTGTCGTGTAATATACAGTATGTACAAAAGCAAAAGGGGAAAAATAAGAATGGACGACCAAGAGCGAAGTGCTCTTACCAATAAACGGGCATTACTGGCACCGAGGCAGAACAGGCTTTCATCAGAAAACACAGAGACCTTCACCTTGCTCTCGAATGAGCTGTGACTTGACGCAACTGATGTCGCAAATGGCGGTGCTTTGGCGTCAGTGGAATGCGCGCTACAGGGTGTGTGGGTCGGAGCTGTCGTTGAAGTAACCAATTTGTTACAGTTGGTTGTGTCACGGTGCTGCCAGCTGCTGCTCAAATTGCTGCTGTAGATGCAGTGCGATGTGCCAGAGCCATACATCGAATACGATGGTCTTCCCTCTCGGTACTTCCACGTGATCATCCGGAGCCCGGTCTTCTTCAACCGTAGATTCTCAAGACCACCGCCGCTAGCAGTAATTTCAAGCCCAGTGGTGTATTGATAATGGCGTCTTTGTCGCCTCGAAGGCATTCTTGACTAACATCAACTCATCACGTCTAATCTCGAAGGTAACTAAGGCTCCCTACAGTTGCAGCGTGAACGGAAAGCAAACTGGATATGCATCCTCATAGTGGCGCTACCAGTGCCACTCTTATGCGTCTGCCGCGAAATCGGAGTACACATCATCTTTCAGATGTAGAAACACGCCTTTCATTTGTCGCACAACTCCTTCTTGCTGTTGTGATTTTTTCCGTCAGTGCATGCTGCACGCAGTCGATGTGTTTTTAGAATGACTGTTAAGTACCAGTCAGCCTTTACTTCACCTTTCACATACACTACTGGCCATTAAAATTGGTACACCAAGAAGAAACGCAGATGAAAACGAGTATTCATTGGACAAATATATTATACTAGAACTGACATGTGATTACATTTTCACGCAATTTGGGTGCATAGATCCTGAGAAATCAGTACCCAGAACAACCACCTCTGGCCGTAATAACGGCCTTCATACGCCTGGACATTGAGTCAAACAGAGCTTGGATGGCGTGTACAGGCACAGCTGCCCATGCAGCTTCAACACGATACCACAGTTCTTCAAGAGTAGTCACTGGCGTATTGTGACGAGCCAGTTGCTCGGCCACCATTGGCCAGACGTTTTCAGTTGGTGAGAGATCTGGAGAATGTGCTGGTCAGGGCAGCAGTCGAACATTTTCTGTATCCAGAAAGGCCCGCACAGGACCTGCAACATGCGGTCGTGCATTATCCTGCTGAAATGTAGGGTTTCGCAGGGATCGAATGAAGGGTAGAGCCACGGGTCGTAACACATCTGAAATGTAACGTCCACTGTTCAAAGTGCCGTCAATGCGAACAAGAGGTGACCGAGACGTGTAACCAATGGCACCCCATACCATCACGCCAGGTGATACGCCTGTATGGCGATGACGGATGCACGCTTCCAATGTGCGTTCACCGCGATGTCGCCAAATACGGATGCGACCATCGTAATACTGTAAACAGAACCTGGATTCATCCGAAGAAATGACGTTTTGCCATTCGTGCACTCAGGTTCGTGATTGAGTACACCATCGCAGGCGCTCCTGTCTGTGATGCAGCGTCAAGGAAAACCGCAGCCATGGTCTCAGAGCTGATAGTCCATGCTGCTGTAAACGTCGTCGAACTGTTCGTGCAGATGGTTGTTGTCTTGCAAACGTCCGCATCTGTTGACTTAGGGATCGAGACGTGAATGCACGATCCGTTGTAGCCATGAAGATAAGATGACTATCATGTCGACTGCTAGTCATACGAGGCCGTTGGGATCCAGCATGGCGTTCCGTATTACCCTCCTGAACCCACCGATTCCATATTCCGCTAACAATCATTGGATGTCGACCAACGCGAGCAGGAATGTCGCGATACGATAAACCGCAATCGCGATAGGCTACAATCCGACCTTTATCAACGTCGCAAACGCGATGATACGCATTTCTCCTCCTAACACGAGGCATCACAACAACGTTTCACTAGGCAACGCCGGTTAACTGTTGTTTGTGTATGAGAAATCGGTTCGAAACTTTCCTCATGTCAGCACGTTGTAGGTGTCGCCACCGGCACCAACCTTGCGCGAATGCTCTGAGAAGCTAATCATTTGCATATCAGAGCATCTTCTTCCTGTCGGCTAAAATTTCGCATCTGTAGCATGTCATCTTGGTGGTGTAGCAATTTTAATGGCCAGTAGTGTATCTATTGTGTTTGAACATTTTCTGTCGGTGCAGTGTTACGAGACGAGGCCGGAGTGTGGAGGGCAGTGCGTGGCCAGACGGGCTGGTGGCGGCACGTCGTATGTCTGTCGGCGCATCCCGCTCCTAATTACACAGCCGACGACGGCAGCTGCTGCCCGCGGGCAGTCCGCTTCTCCTTCTCACTGCAGCCCACGCCGCGCGCAACCGGTACCTAGCGCAGCACCACACTTCTCCTAGGCGGCGGCGGCGGCGTATTTAACACTGTCCGTGGCTGTAAAGCCACCTTGTAATCGAATGCTCGTGTAGCAAAAAAATGGCTCCAAGCACTGTGGGGCTCAACATCTGAGGTCATCAGTCCCCTAGACTTAGAACTACTTAAACCTAACTAATCTAAGGACGTCACACACATCCATGCCCGAGGCAGGATTCGAACCTGCATGAAAAGACCGTAGCAGCAGCGCGGTTCTGGACTGAAGCGCCTAGAACCGCTCGGCCACAGCGGCCAGCCTCGTGTAACAGTTTTTATTACCTGTTGCATGGGATTTCGCTTTGCGATAGTAAAGCCCGTCTCACACGGAGCAAGGTTCGCCGCAAGTTTGCGAGATGGCTTGCATGCTCGCCGGCTTGCAGGGAAGGGAGCCGGCTATCTTCCATGTCGAAGCTCTCCCACGGTGCAAGATCGGCAACTAGTTGTGTTGTGATCGGCTGCATGTTGTATCGAACGAAGATGGCTGCTTCAGGTACAGATGTTCAGAGCAAACTACCATTATTAGCTGTTTTGGTGCTAAACGATGCAGAAATGCATGCTAATGAGAGAAGAAGAAAGAAAGAATTGACGAAAAACTGTATTAAGAGGAGAAACGCTGGAAAAGGTGTGCTCTCCATGCTTCATAGAGTTGAGGTTAGTTCGCATAACACCTACCTTTGTTTGAAAAGTATCACCATTTCATTACTGTTTGACTTTATAAATATACCGATAATGACTGTTACATACGACTTTATTTTATAGGATAGAAGATCTACATCCTTTACAAATTTTTGTACGTATGGATATGGTCGAAGAAGACACACGTCACTTGCAACTCTTCCGAGTGCTTCTGCACGCAAGTGTTTATTATAGTAGTTTGTGCTTTTCATGACGTACGGACACTGTTCTTCCCTATAAGTACATATCAATGCTTTAATCGCTTCCTTGGACCACTGCGGTGCCGTTATTTAATAATTATACGAACTTCCTACCGCACCTCACAACAGCAGAAAAGCGACTATCAACAAGGGCTTCCCGCCCAAGCTTTCCGCGACTGACGTCACAAACGAAACGTCTCATGATTGGCCAACGCAGGTGGCACCCAGGGAACCTTACAAGAAAAATAGCACCGGACCTATTCTGGAAATCTTACAAGGTTCCCAGCAAGGTAGCCCGCTAGCAGACGACGGAGCCCGCAAGGTAGCCGTCGCGCGAGCCAGCTCGGAAACTTACAGCGAATCTTGCTCCGTGTGAGACGGGCTTAAGTTATAGCTTACACGTTCCCTTGCATGGAAATTACGCTTCGTAGGTATGGGTTATATCCGGTTGCGCAGTGTAGATACAGAAGTACAAGACTGACAATTTTTCTCGGCTGCAGCGGCGTGATACAATTGGCGTCAGTGTTTGTCGAACGGTGTAAAACAAGTAAATGAGATATAAACAAACTACCTCAGAGGTAATTTAGTCATGGACTGTGCGGCTGGTCCCGGCGGAGGTTCGAGTCGTCCCTCGGGCATCGGATTTAGGTCATGACATGTTCGATATGCCTGCCATCATTGGCGATGATTTGGTGCAGACGAATAGCAAAATTCTGCATGACTGGCTGCAGTCCCGGAACATCGATGCTGTCGATGACCTCCTGATTGGCTCTTTTCAGCTCAGCAAAGGTTTTGGGGTTATTGTTGTAAACCTTGTTGTTAATATAGCCCCACGAAAAGGAGTCGCATGTGCTCAGATCCGAAGAATATGGCGGACTATCGAGGCCCATGCTAGCGGCCTCTGGGTACCGTCGAGCCAGAAAGATGTCTCCAAAGTGCTCCTTCAGGACATCAAATACTCTCCTGCTTCGATGGGGTCGAGATCCGTCTCGCATAAATCATATCTTATCGAAATCAGGGTCACTTTGGATATTGGGGATGAAATCATCTTCCAAAACTTTCACGTACCGTGCGGTAGTCAACGTGCCATCAAGGGATATCGCAACGGTTATCCCGTGACTGGTCATTACACACCCCACAGTCACCCGTTGAGGGTGAAGCCACTTCTCCTTCGCAAAATTCGTATTCTCAGTCCCCCAAATGCGCCAGTTTTGCAAATTGACGAACCCATCCAAATGAAGATGAACTTCGTCGCAAAATCAAACCATGCAGCGCAAACCAATTCCTCGCAGCCAACCGTGCTGTCTGAAAGTCCTAAAGGAAACCTTTCAGAAATTATGACGATTTAAGTATATTTATTTCAATAATTGTCACCCTGTGTAACTGCCTACCACTTCCGCCGCAGTCTATATTGATACCATTGTAGAACTGCTTTAACGAATACGTAGCCCAGGTTGCTGCTGTTCGGATGCTATACACGTGTACTAAAAACCGAGCTGGCTTCGGCGATAGGCATACCGTTTCATTTGTAACTTCTCCGTTGCAGGTGTAGCGCTTATTGGCTGAAAACTTCATTTGCATTTGATGGGTGATACGACTGGTTGCGGAGCTATAGTCTTGAACAGTAAAAGGGATACCATTAGCAGATATTTATTCGAGGCAACCATAAGTACTGCCTTCTCCAAATGAACAACTTGTACAAAATTTTCATTACCTCAACTACCATGACTCCAGGTATTACAATCGCACAAATACCACTAGTGATGTGACATAAGTTCAAACTTTCCATACTCTCCGTCAGATGCTAATTAAGTTAACGGTACAAAACAAATTTAATGACGACTTCATCATAAGCGAAATGTGACGTTTTCTTGTCCACACCCAAACCAAGATTGACTTCCTATCGCTAAATTTCACCATTTGAATTTCGGAAATCGTGCCCACATTTCGTCCAGTAATTGTTGCATAAAATTTCTACCGTTCGGTTAATTAAAAATAGAAGTAATACAGATACATGGTGAAGATTTAACCGTTGTCGGTATTTCTGGCAGTTACCTATTTTATTCCTTAAGATTTGCCGGCCGAAGTGGCCGTGCGGTTAAAGGCGCTGCAGTCTGGAACCGCAAGACCGCTACGGTCGCAGGTTCGAATCCTGCCTCGGGCATGGATGTTTGTGATGTCCTTAGGTTAGTTAGGTTTAACTAGTTCTAAGTTCTAGGGGACTAATGACCTCAGTAGTTGAGTCCCATAGTGCTCAGAGCCATTTGAACCTTAAGATTTTGTAACTCACATCCAAATTTAATACCCTTCAAATAAGCCTCACACACAGATGTCGCACGTTTTTCATACTACTATTGGTGCAATGTTTTAACTGAATAAAAAAAAACGTGAATCATGACGTGAAACACATTTCAGTAGTTGCATCCGTGGCACCAGTATTAATAAATTGATACTGCAGCTTCTGATCGCATGTACACGAATGAAGAATTTGACCAACATTATTTCTGAAGTACTAGGACACTGAAGACATATGAAACTAAACTAAACTCCGTCGGAAGAGGCCAGCAACACTTGGCAGAACAAGTTGCTCACCCATCCAAGTGCTAGCAAAGCCCGACAGCGCTTAGCTTCGGTCATCCTACGGGAACACTGCGGCAAGGTCGTTAGCAAAGACGTGAAGAGATTCGGGTATATTTAGCTCTCTCGAACTCTTTAGAGTTAGTGACGGTTATAATTTTCGCATAGTTGTGTGGAGTGACGCATTGTCCTGCTGGAATTGCCCAAGTCCGTCAGGACGCACAGTGCACATGTATGGATACAGGTGATCAGACGGGATGCTTACTACATGTCATCTGTCAGAGTTCTATCCAGACGAATCAGGTGTCTCACATCACTCCAACTGCACACGCCCCACGCAATTGCAGAGCCTCCACCAGCTTGAACAGCCCCTGCTGATATGTAGGGTCCATGGATTCATGAGGTTGTCTCCATACCCGTACACGTCCATCCGCTCGATACAATTTGAAACGAGCCTCGTCCGACCAGGCAACATGTTTCCAATCATTAACAGTCCAATATGGGTGTTGACGGGCCCACGCGAGGCGTAAAGCTTTGTGTCGTGCAGTCATCAAGGGTACAGGAGAAGGCCTTCGGCTTCGAAAGCCCATATCGATGATATTTCGTTGAATGGTTCGCACGCTGACACTTCTTGATGGCCTAGCATTGAAATCTGCCGCAATTTGCGGAAGGTTTGCACTTCTGCCAGGGTGAACGATTCTCTTCAGTCGTCGTTGATCCTGTTCTTCCAGGATATTTTCCCGGCCGCAACGATTTCGGAGATTTGATGTTTTACCAGATTCCTGATATTCACGGTACACACGTGAAATGTTCGTACGGGAAAATCCCCACTTCATCGCTACCTCGGAGACGCTGTGTCCCATCGCTGGTGCGCTGACTATAACACCATGTTCAAACTATCTTAAATCTTGATAACCTGCCATTGTAGCAGCAGTAACCGATCTAACAACTGCGCCAGACACTTGCTGTCTTATGTAGGTCTTGCCGACCGCAGCGACGTATTCTGCTTGTTTACATACCTCTCTATTTGAATACCCATGTCTATTAGTGTGTTTTGGCGCTTCAGTGTAGTTGCATTCGTGAAACTGTTTTTAGAAGAGGGCAAACTATTGTACCAAGACAATGTCAGTCCACTCACAGCAACATTCGGAGCGTGCGCATTGTTGTTAACTGCGTACAATATACAGTGTGTACATAAAGTCTGGGAACACTTTCAATTATTTATTGCACAAGAACCAAACATTGTATAGATATCACACACAATGTCATTTTGAAGAGAAACTCTGACAGTTTTTTTTTTTTTTCATGTATACCGCCGCAGCGTAGTTTGGTAAAAAAACAAAAACAAGTGTCCTACAGCTGTTCAACAGATGTTTAGAACCAAATACGGTTAGAAGCCATCAACAAGGAAGGCCATTTACCACTGGCACAACAAATTCGTTAAGATGGGGTTTTGTCGAACTCCAACACACAGAAAGCTCGCTCCGCACCTGAACTCGCTATGTTTGCGACTAGCGCTAACTATCGGCAAATTACCAAACTACGCTGTGGCGGTATACGTGAAGAAAAATCTTTCAGGGTTTCTCTTCAAAATGACATATGTATATCTGTACAGTGTTTGGTTCTTGTGCAGTAAGTAATTAAGTGTTCCCGGACTTTATGTACACGCTGTATTTACGTCCAGGGTGGCCGCGAGACGGCGAAGCGTGTCGGTTTCCTCTTCCGGTTGTGGGGCAGACGGCAGCGCCTCCAGAGGGCAGAGGGAGCGTCCCGGACGTGGAGTCGATGCCGCAGGCGGGCAGCATCCGCCGTGTCGTGTCTGAGGAATGACGCTTGTCCTCCCCGTACGGTACCCGGCGCTGCAAGTGGAGCAGGTTAGGCGGCTGTCCCTACCGGCCTGCTGCCCGCACAACACGCACCCGCCGCCGGGTTCGTTAACCGCCAGTTGTCTGGCGACGGCGGCTGCTGCTGGCGTCAGGGACTCCGTGGCCCAGAGGGGCGGGATGCGCATGCGCAGAGCAGATATCGCGCTCAGTCACCAGGAGGGTTGCAGCCTCACCAGTTCGTGGGAGTCTTCATGTTACAGTAATCACGAGATAAAAAATAAAGCTACACAGTTAATACACTCCTGGAAATGGAAAAAAGAACACATTGACACCGGTGTGTCAGACCCACCATACTTGCTCCGGACACTGCGAGAGGGCTGTACAAGCAATGATCACACGCACGGCACAGCGGACACACCAGGAACCGCGGTGTTGGCCGTCGAATGGCGCTAGCTGCGCAGCATTTGTGCACCGCCGCCGTCAGTGTCAGCCAGTTTGCCGTGGCATACGGAGCTCCATCGCAGTCTTTAACACTGGTAGCATGCCGCGACAGCGTGGACGTGAACCGTATGTGCAGTTGACGGACTTTGAGCGAGGGCGTATAGTGGGCATGCGGGAGGCCGGGTGGACGTACCGCCGAATTGCTCAACACGTGGGGCGTGAGGTCTCCACAGTACATCGATGTTGTCGCCAGTGGTCGGCGGAAGGTGCACGTGCCCGTCGACCTGGGACCGGACCGCAGCGACGCACGGATGCACGCCAAGACCGTAGAATCCTACGCAGTGCCGTAGGGGACCGCACCGCCACTTCCCAGCAAATTAGGGACACTGTTGCTCCTGGGGTATCGGCGAGGACCATTCGCAACCGTCTCCATGAACTGGGCTACGGTCCCGCACACCGTTAGGCCGTCTTCCGCTCACGCCCCAACATCGTGCAGCCCGCCTCCAGTGGTGTCGCGACAGGCGTGAATGGAGGGACGAATGGAGACGTGTCGTCTTCAGCGATGAGAGTCGCTTCTGCCTTGGTGCCAATGATGGTCGTATGCGTGTTTGGCGCCGTACAGGTGACCGCCACAATCAGGACTGCATACGACCGAGGCACACAGGGCCAACACCCGGCATCATGGTGTGGGGAGCGATCTCCTACAATGGCCGTACACCACTGGTGATCGTCGAGGGGACACTGAATAGTGCACGGTACATCCAAACCGTCATCGAACCCATCGTTCTACCATTGCTAGACCGGCAAGGGAACTTGCTGTTCCAACTGGACAATGCACGTCCGCATGTATCCCGTGCCACCCAACGTGCTCTAGAAGGTGTAAGTCAACTACCCTGGCCAGCAAGATCTCCGGATCTGTCCCCCATTGAGCATGTTTGGGACTGGATGAAGCGTCGTCTCACGCGGTCTGCACGTCCAGCACGAACGCTGGTCCAACTGAGGCGCCAGATGGAAATGGCATGGCAAGCCGTTCCACAGGACTACATCCAGCATCTCTACGATCGTCTCCATGGGAGAATAGCAGCCTGCAGTGCTGCGAAAGGTGGATATACACTGTACTAGTGCCGACATTGTGCATGCTCTGTTGCCTGTGTCTATATGCCTGTGGTTCTGTCAGTGTGATCATGTGATGTATCTGACCCCAGGAATGTGTCAATAAAGTTTCCCCTTCCTGGGACAATGAATTCACGGTGTTCTTATTTCAATTTCCAGGAGTGTATATGGTTTGTTTGTAGGTATATGTCTGCAGTCCTGGTACCCAATGGACACCCTACACTGCAGTATCGTAGGAAACAGCTAGAATAATCAAAAGAAAGAGGTGTCGTGCATCGTAAAGTGGAGTATCGTGAGGTAATTTCCTTTCGGATCAGCTGATTCCTCTAGCTGCTTGCTACGATATTGTGGCGTGGGAATTTCAACGCATACCAGGACTTACCTTTACACATACGCTTCCTACACTCGATGTTTCAACACTTTCGATAACCACTATTAGAGAAAATAAGTTCGCGTCCGGGAACTGAGCCACTTTTGCGAGAGGACTGAATATTTTTTGACGTGCAGAACGTGGCATTTTATCATGCATGGAGATCCGCCCACAAATAGATCACTATTGTCTCGTATGCGTCTCGGGAGTATAACAGGACGATTTCTCCGGTGAAGGGAGTCCCAGTCGCCCCGAAAAACAGACGAAGAAAGCTTTTTCACCACCGCAAGCAGACAAACCTAGCAAAATAATGCTACGGCGCTTTGCGGTGGCCACTGTAGATGCAGTTCCCAGAGCCAACTCGAGGCTCATTGTTTTCCAGTCGACGACAGCAGTAAAACACAAACTGTCGATTGTCGGAGGTAAATGGACGATTCAGCAGAACACAGTGTTTCTCATTTATTGAAGAATCAGAATCAGAATCAACACACTACTCGAAGATCGTCCTTTCGAGAGAGAGTAGTGTGTGCAAGTTGAGTGCCCATGCGAATACGTCGGCGTGCGCACTGGAAAACAAGGCGTAACGCAGCTGCGATAAAAATTAATTACAAATGATTCGCTTGGCAAGACGTAGAGTCTGAGCTGGCCAATCAAATAAGGGGGACACACTCATAGCAAATTTCTCTGAATGCTAGGGGAGTTATCTTCCTTGTATAGAAGACACTTTGCTGTCAAATGGTTCAAATGGCCCTGAGCACTATGGGACTGAACTTCTGAGGTCATCAGTCCCGTAGAACTTAGAACTACTTAAACCTAACTAACCTAAGGATCACACACGTCCATGCCCGAGGCAGTATTCGAACCAGCAACCGTAGCAGCCGCGCGGTTCCAGATTGTAGCGCCTAGAACCGCTCGGCCACCACGGCCGGCACTTGGCTGTCAAGTTTCATGAGTATTCTTCACTGCTAGATCTGATATAAGACATTACAACTGTTGCTCATACATGGCCCAAGGCTGCTTCTGACCGTAACGACTGTCAGGCAGGCACTTGCTCCATTTAAGCCCGGCTGCTGCGCATCCATAGCCGCCACCTACACAGAACATCTGCATCCATAGCGCGATTCCTGCCATTGAGTCATTTCCAGCAGCATACTACACTCCTGGAAATGGAAAAAAGAACACATTGACACCGGTGTGTCAGACCCACCATACTTGCTCCGGACACTGCGAGAGGGCTGTACAAGCAATGATCACACGCACGGCACAGCGGACACACCAGGAACCGCGGTGTTGGCCGTCGAATGGCGCTAGCTGCGCAGCGTTTGTGCACCGCCGCCGTCAGTGTCAGCCAGTTTGCCGTGGCATACGGAGCTCCATCGCAGTCTTTAACACTGGTAGCATGCCGCGACAGCGTGGACGTGAACCGTATGTGCAGTTGACGGACTTTGAGCGAGGGCGTATAGTGGGCATGCGGGAGGCCGGGTGGACGTACCGCCGAATTGCTCAACACGTGGGGCGTGAGGTCTCCACAGTACATCGATGTTGTCGCCAGTGGTCGGCGGAAGGTGCACGAGCCCGTCGACCTGGGACCGGACCGCAGCGACGCACGGATGCACGCCAAGATCGTAGGATCCTACGCAGTGCCGTAGGGGACCGCACCGCCACTTCCCAGCAAATTAGGGACACTGTTGCTCCTGGGGTATCGGCGAGGACCATTCGCAACCGTCTCCATGAAGCTGGGCTACGGTCCCGCACACCGTTAGGCCGTCTTCCGCTCACGCCCCAACATCGTGCAGCCCGCCTCCAGTGGTGTCGCGACAGGCGTGAATGGAGGGACGAATGGAGACGTGTCGTCTTCAGCGATGAGAGTCGCTTCTGCCTTGGTGCCAATGATGGTCGTATGCGTGTTTGGCGCCGTGCAGGTGAGCGCCACAATCAGGATTGCATACGACCGAGGCACACAGGGCCAACACCCGGCATCATGGTGTGGGGAGCGATCTCCTACACTGGCCGTACACCACTGGTGATCGTCGAGGGGACACTGAATAGTGCACGGTACATCCAAACCGTCATCGAACCCATCGTTCTACCATTCCTAGACCGGCAAGGGAACTTGCTGTTCCAACAGGACAATGCACGTCCGCATGTATCCCGTGCCACCCAACGTGCTCTAGAAGGTGTAAGTCAACTACCCTCGCCAGCAAGATCTCCGGATCTGTCCCCCATTGAGCATGTTTGGGACTGGATGAAGCGTCGTCTCACGCGGTCTGCACGTCCAGCACGAACGCTGGTCCAACTGAGGCGCCAGGTGGAAATGGCATGGCAAGCCGTTCCACAGGACTACATCCAGCATCTCTACGATCGTCTCCATGGGAGAATAGCAGCCTGCATTGCTGCGAAAGGTGGATATACACTGTACTAGTGCCGACATTGTGCATGCTCTGTTGCCTGTGTCTATGTGCCTGTGGTTGTGTCAGTGTGATCATGTGATGTATCTGACCCCAGGAATGTGCCAATAACGTTTCCCCTTCCTGGGACAATGAGTTCACGGTGTTCTTATTTCAATTTCCAGGAGTATATAAGCACTATCTGCTGATAGCATACATCAAAGCACTCCATTAAAAGTTCAATTGCTAATTGTAGGTTTCTCTCACACCAGCTACTAGGTCACAGGGAAAGTCAGTATGATACTTCCGTTAGTGGAATGGGCATACAGTGTACATTCTGTTTATTGTAGTTGTAGTGTGATAGAAATATTTGTCAAACTAAGTTGTGTGAAGGGTCGCCAATCAGTAGAGCTACAACTTACGTGCTGCCGAGTGAATTTTTTTCTCAGCTTACGTACCTAAACGGAAATATGGTGACTGCTCGTCGGTATCGATTCTCAAACGACGGTACATTTTGATGAACGGTTATTTGGTAGCCTCCTGGGAACAAGTAGATTCTTACGCGGCCTAAGGAAGCATTTCACAGTCCACACTCACCTCTCAGGTAATAGTAAGGCTGAGTTCCGTAGTCTATTACATCTCTGTTTAACCATAATATATTTTCACCAAAATATCACTCTCTAAATTAGATTTTTACTGTAAATGACTGATAAGATCATATCAAGCAGAATTACGTCCGTTACTTCCAGTGCAGAATTAAGACCATGACAATAGTACCAGCATGAGTCACTTTCAATGCCGAAATTAGGTTATCCGTAACTAAAAGGATGTAATTCATGCACGCGCTCCCAGGGTAGTATGATGACATTCAGAGAACAATGGAGAGCTTTTAATAATACTGTCACGTCGTAACCACTATGAAGTCCGTATCCGAAATCAGGGTCGTGAACCAAGTGCAACACTTAGCAGTGAAAGCACGTTTACACCAACGTACAACCAGAAAAGAACCGAACTGAACACCTGGGCAGAGTACTTCCGTTTATACAAACTTTGAATATTCCAGAACATTCAGACATAATAAACGAAAGACATTTCTGGAAATTTCCAGAAATTATACATACTGAATAACATATGACTGTTGGCAATCGGGTTTAAACTGGTGACCCGCAGCACACCAGTCAGCACTGCTAATCTCTGTCAGATTATATGCAGCACAACCAGCAACAATAACAAGTAAGTCGCTCGGTGTGTGTCTCACACAATTGTCTCGAGGTGTGGGGAAAGATAGAGGAACAGTGACGCCGCAAAGATGCTCCGAAATATATTAAGTGCGTTGCATAGAATAGTATGCACAGATGTCTTTATAGACATAGTCGCTTCCAAGAATAAAAGAAGGTACGGATATTAGATTGCCATTATGGCTGCTTATTCTCTCTCACCTCTTTTGTACACGAAGGATGTATTCGACGTAGGCGAATCGCTTAAAGTATGTCTGGAATCGGGCTACTGAAACTTTGCCAGTAACTCCTCCCGAAAGCAAAGCGTACTCTCTCCCAACGATTTCCAGTGCGCATGTGACATGACGTACTGAAACTAGCCAGTCACGAATCTGGCAAGCGGCGTTTCAATTCGTGAGATCTACTTCTCCGTGGAGAGACCGCAAATAAGTAACCCGTGTTCAACAGTGAATCGCACGCAAGTTTTGTAAGCATTCTCCAGTGTACCATAACTTAAAATCTGTGTTTTTTTGCAAATGATATTTTGTATTTATACCATTTTTACCGTTCATGGGAACGGAGTGGTCTGTTTTTTGCTGAGAAGTTTAATGGTGTCAAAGTGTTAGCAAAGAGTGCCACGCAACGCTTAAACCGGAAATGGCGTCAGACAGGATCTGTTTTTAGCAAGTCAAAAAACATTTCGAAACTTGCTCGCACACCAGAAAATGTGGCTGCTGTTCACGTGAAAATGCTTTTTTGTATCCTGGAAAACTCTGTTCTCTGGGCCACTTTTATTTGCCCCGCCCTGTTCTATAGGCTCCTTTCACTGGTTAATAAGCCTTGTCTTATATTTACTCACATTTAAATAGAGTAGCGATTCACTACACCGAGAGGAATTTTTGTCCAAGTCTTTCTACAGTTTCTTACGATCGTTCTACGTCGATATTTTCCTGGACACATCAGCATCGTCAGCGATATCCTACAGTGCTGCAGATCCTTTCTGATTAGCAGATCTTGAAATATTAAGTTAGTGGTTCTGTTACGCTTCCATGAGGCACAGTCGATAGTACTTTCGTTTGTGTGGAACAGTTGCCGTCCAGTGTAACGTACTGGATTCTGTTAGTGAAATATACCTCAAGCCACTCACGTTAGCAATATTGGTCTACAGTTCTGTGTAAACAGGAGTATCCTGTGCCCTTTTCTAGTCTTGCGGGTATATATTTCCTTGGGTAAAAAGAGGACTAAGAAAGTGATGTCCGACTAAAGATACACAAACTACACATGTCGTGATGAGGAGTGCAAGACTTTATTTGGACATTTTATAGGATGTACCGCGGGTGTTAGCGTTCTAAAATGCCGTCCTTGTTTCGGGCATTACCTTGCATTCCATTTAGGATACGCTAATCTACATCTACATCCATACTGCGCAAGCCACCTGAGTGCGTGTGGCGGAGGGTACCCTGAGTACCTCTATCGGTTCTCCCATCTATTCGAGTCTCGTATTGTTCGTGGAAAGAGAGATTGTCGGTATGCCTCTGTGTGGACTCTAGTCTCTCTGATTTTATCCTCATGGTCTCTTCGCGAGATATACGTAGGAGGGAGCAATATACTGTTTGACTCTTCGGTGAACGTATGTTCTCGAATGTTTAACAAAAGCCCGTACCGAGCTACTGAGCGTCTCTCTTGCAGAGTCTTCCACTGGAGTTTGTGTATCATCTCCGTAACGCTTTCGCGATTACTAAATGATCGTGTAACGAAACGCGCTGCTCTCCGTTGGATCTTCTCTTTCTCTTCTATCAACCCTATCTGGTACGGATCCCACACCGGTGAGCAGTATTCAAGCAGTGGGCGAACAAGTGTACTGTAACCTACTTCCTTTGTTTTCGGAATCCTTAGGATTCTTCCAATGAATCTCAGTCTGGCAACTGCTTTACCGACGATTAATTTTATGTGGTCATTCCATTTTAGATCACTCCTAATGTGTACTCCCAGATAATTTTTGGAATTAACTGCTTCCAATTGCTGACCTGCTATATTGTAGCTAAATCATAAAGGATCTTTCTTTCTATGTATTCCAGCACATTACACTTGTCTACATTGAGATTCAATTGCCATTCCCTGCACCAGGTGTCAATTCGTTGCAGATCCTCCTACATTTCAGTACAATTTTCCATTGTTACAACCTCTCGATATACCACAGCATCATCCGCAAAAAGCCTCAGTGAACTTCCGATGTTATGCACAAGGTGATTTATGTATATTGTGAATAGCAACGGTCCTACGACGCTCCACTGCGGCACACCTGAAATCACTCTTACTTCGGAAGACTTCTCTCCATTGAGAATGACATGCTGCGTTCTGTTATCTAGGAACTCTTCAATCCAATCACACAATTGGTCTGATAGTCCATATGCTCGTACTTTGTTCATTAAACGACTGTTCGGAACTGTATCGAACGCCTTGCGGAAGACAAGAAACACGGCATCTACTTGGGAACCCGTGTCTATGGCCCTCTTCAGTCTCGTGGACGAATAGTGCGAGCTGGGTTTCACACGACCGTCTTTTTCGAAACCCATGCTGATTCCTACAGAGTAGATTTCTAGTCTCCAGAAAAGTCATTATACTCGAACATAATAGGTGTTCCAAAATTCTACAACTGATCGACGTTGGAGATATGCGGAGTTCAGTTCGTGTAACGAGATGTCTCCTGGGAAATGCGGTCTCTCTCTCTCTCTCTCTCTCTCTCTCTCTCTCTCTCTCTCTCTCTCTCTCTGTCTTACCGCCGCTTCAGAAAATTTTGCGAGAATAGTAAGGCGGTTGCTTAAGAAAAGGCCACTGAGACGCGTGTCGCCGGCGAAACGTTCTTGGAAATGATGGTACTCTTTTTCTTCGAAAAAAAGGAAAGAATGTTGCCAATCCATTTGTGGAATGAGTGCATTCGGTGCTGTTTCTTGCGAGCTGACAGTTTCTGGGAACGCAGACGGCTGGCTTTGCGGTTGCCCGCTAAGCGCCGCAGCTTGCCTTCCGCGATACAGCCGCCGGAAAATGTGGACCTAATGGCGCTTCTTGCAGACGTGCCGCACGAAGAGCCTCTGCTTGAGTACCACAGTCGATGCGGCCAGTAACGATGGAATCTGCCGCGAGCATCGCTCCTAGAAGTGGACACCGCGTCATGTAGATCCGAAGTTAAACTACTGCAGCAGTTAAAGCTGTCTCGTCATCCGAAGTCACTACCATCCAAGATGCGTTTACACTTGTGCGCCTTGCGGCTGTAGCTGCCCCACACGAAAGTAGAGGCGGCCCAGTGTGAACACAGGTGTGAATGGAATTACTCGCACTCACATGTTGAGGAAGAGGCATGCAACCTGTCCCGTTCGCTACCAACGTAGCCTGCCTCTGTTAGTAAACAACACTGAATTTGCTGATCTTACGATTTTGCGCACGGAAGCGTATGTCTCTAATAGAGCTTAAGCTGCGTCATAACTCATTTTGGAATAACCGCTACATATCGCAAAACAACGAAGACAGCGCAGAATGACAAGGACACCATTGTATGTAGCATTGTATTCTAGTCTAAAGTGGGGGCGATTCTAAACAAGTAAACGACAGTCCAGTGATTTTTCCTAACTCGCTTCAGACAAATGTCGGGATGGTTTCTTTGAAAGGACGTGGCAGATTTCCTTCCCCATTCTTCACTAATCCGCTGGGGCCAATGACCTCGCTGTTTGGTCCCCTCCCTCAAATCAGTCAACCAACCAACCAAACAACAGAAGTCTGAAGTCGTACACTACATTGCGCATCTGTTACTCCCATGACCCACCCCGCCGAGTGCCTTCCTGGAGGACGCGTATAGTGCTTCGGGTCTCCGAAAGCCACATGATGGAGGGTATGTCACCCCCCCCCCCCCTGCGTTACACTTGGAAGCGAGTTCTCTGCAAGAAAGACAGTCAATACGCCTCTCTGAAAGCCTCACATCCCGTATTTTGCCATCATGGCCATTGTTTGTTGCAAAAACTGTTTCTTGAGTCAACTTGGAACGGATAAATTCTTATTTGGGCATGGTTTGTGCTCATCACAGCATTGTGTTGGCCAGCATTATCACAGCACCGTACGCCAAAGGATGCCTGTCGTCCCATGTTAGTTAAGATAGCTATTTTTAATTCACATTGGGATCTTACGATGATAAAACTAGTATATATGACCAGAAATACTTCGTAACATTTCAAGGACGACGTGTCGTTCAGACGTGTCTGATATTTACTGACCTTTCTTATCTTGCACTCAAAAATGGCTTTGCAGCCGAAACACAGATAGTGAAATAAATAATAAAAACTTAGTCAAGTGAGGGCAATGTTTCCAATTAAAAAATATGTTATGACTGTGTTCCCCAAGAAAACAAAAATCCTCAACTGTTTCTTATTGTCTCTTGCACACATCAGCTCATGAGTCATTGATCATTGGCGCAGAGCATCATTTGCTGACCACGATCTTGATGATGATGATAACGAAGATTAATAATAATAAGGCACTTACAAGTCATTTTAGAAGTACAAATAAAATATGTACATAATTGACAAATTTGCAGGCATGATATTAATGTAATTGATCACATCTGCTGTAATGTCTAAGAAATCAGGGGGGTTTTCAGGGCACAAATTTCGAGGGCACTTTCCAACTATATCTTTGCCAGTCGTTCTTGGAAAGCCACAGTTGCGCTCCGCGGTGGTAGTCGTCGCATCTCCCATGGTTACTCTGGTTCCTGCTGAGTTAGTTACTCAGTGTTCTCCATGGCAGATGAAGTTCCCATCGTGTGTTGTGTACTTCGAGAAAGCTATCGAGCTCTGATGGACTGAAGTTTATGTTCGGGTGGGCACTGGACTATATTAGTCCGTAACGCTGTGCCACAATGCCAGGATGGTGTATTTGGGTTTACATTTGCCTAGTAAGCAGGAGGCCCGGATTCAACTCCAGGTCTTGGCATAAGTTTTAATTCATTTTTTCAGCTTCTGTCCTTATCAAGGATGAAAGCGAGACTCAATATATCTCCAGGAAAATGTAATTCCATGTTGTATCATTGCTGCGTCCAGTCTTTATGGGGATTGAAGTTATTGCTCACTAGCTTGCTAGATATTCTGAATGGGGGATGTCTGGTGCAGCGTCTGTTGGTTTGGATAGCAGATATGTCGTCAAGAATTGGCAGCTGCTGATTATTGCAGATTTTCTTGTATTCACACTCTTCCTTCTCAGATTAGGTGGTGAGACGCGGCTCAAGGCAGGTAGCCGCAACACTGGTGTGTAGGCCTACTTATTGTACGAGCAAAAATGTGCATTGTTCAATTTACAGGCGATTGCATATCCACCGACTTGCCTTTCTGATAAGCTCTAACAGTAGTACACAAAGCAGCATAGGAAAGAGCGAGCGTGTCGTAAAACTGCAACTAAAAAGTAAACCAGAAGGATTGCTTGGACTGCTAGTGACTGTGTTATAGCTTCGACTTTTCCTTTCCTGGGATTCGAGCCGTGCAACCAGTCCAAAGTTCAGGCTTTTACCATAAAGTAGTTTTTATCTAGGGCAATACTTCATGTTCAAGTGCTATAAAAATGCTAGGACCAATAGAAAATTAAATACTGGAGCGTTACATGTGGAGTCACAGAGAGAGAAACATTTGGATGAAATACTGTATGCAATAAATAAAACGGGAATGATGCTTCGTCGGTGAAACCTGTGCTTCTGAATCGGAGAACGTTTGAACCACAGATCCAAACGATTGTACTACTTGTTATGAATGGAGGACAAACGTAATTTTGTAGCTGTCAGCAGAATGCGGGAATTAAGACGCGAGAGATAAACAACGCGTTTCTGGTTTGACAACCAGCGGCTTCCTCAAAGAGGAGGTCGCAGTGAGGCGGAAGCGCCGTCGGGCACGCACTGCCGGTCTTTTTACTGCTGGCTGCGTTTATGGCCGTACTTGTTTGAGTGTTTTTATGTCTGGTGTAGCACCCCGCAGCCCGCTAACAGGAAGCAACCATCCGACGCACTCACTCCTTACCACGTAGCAATCACACCCTTCTGCGCAGCCACTCCCTCTGAAATACAATATTTGTTGTAATCTCTCTCTCTCTCTCTCTCTCTCTCTCTCTTCTCAGCGATCACAGGCCCTGTAGATCACGCGCAGTATCAACGATCTGCTTCCACCGCCTTCTATCTCTCACAGCCTCTCTCCACCCTGCGGAAATTCCTAATGCGGTCCTTCTCTATGACATCTTTCCACCTCGTACGAGGTCGGCTCAATGGTCTTGTTGCCTGGAGAGTTCCTTCAAATGTTTTCTAGGTGTTTCTGTTGTTTTCCATTCTGGCCACATGTCCAGCCTATTGCAGTCTCCTACTTTTAATTTCTGGATGATAGTGGGTTGCCTCATTAACTGATAAATTTCATTGTTCTTTCGAATTCTCCATACGCCATTCTCCAACAAAGATCCCCAGATTTTTCTCATTACTTTTCTTTCGAAAAGTTTTTCATTCTTTGTAAGCATCCAGATTTCTGAACCGTACAGTACTATGGGGCAGATAATAGTGTTGTATATCTTCATCTTTGTGGTGATTGACAAAGCTTTACTTTTGAGTGGGTTGCTTAGTGAGAACAAACATCCTGACCCTGAGACTATTCTTTCGTTTATATCCATTGTTATGATATTTTTACTGTTGAAACGTGATCCGAAGTATTTAAACTGGAGAACTTTTCTGAATTTAGAATGTTGGTCAATTTCAAAGTAAGAATTTGGGTTTATGACTCGACCTATTTCCATATATTCGGTTTTCTCTTGGTTAATCAAAAGCCGGATTTTGTAATCAGAGACATTATTTTGCCATACGGCCAGTAGCATGATAGGACTGTGTTTATAACGGTTAAGATGTTACAAAAAACTGACCAGGTGCACTGAGGGTTCCGTACAAACTAAATTCTTGTAGAGAGTTCATCCTTTCCTGAATCGAGAATCTCGACGAGTTTTGACTGTTATCAACATTGATACCGGTCCCAGGACTTCAAAGACTTTCCGGAATGTTTTAATTTCAAGTCTGAAATCGGATAACGAATTACAAGATAAATACGTTTTTCTTGTGATATAATTAAAATTTAACGATTTTCTAATTTTTTGTCTTTTACTTATACTGTTAACCTTTACTTCTTGCCAAATTTTAAGTTTTAATAAGTGAGTTTGCCAGTGTCAAAATAGGTGAAGCTTACCGTTTCTACATCTCCAAGAGACTATGTGACATAAATTTGAACGTGATATGTCTAATCGTTCCTGAATAAAAAGGTTCTTAACAGTCAGACTGACTGACAGACGGACAACAAAGCTATCCTGTAAGGGTTCCGCTTCAACAGACTGAGGCACGGAACCCAAAAGGCGTCGAAACTAATATTGATCATCAAAATAAGAAAAAAAGTCCACCAAACATGTGTCCGGTAAAGCATGCTTACTGCAACATACGCCCTGCGGCGGAGCATTTGCCGATTTGAAACTTCTTGGCGGATTAAAACTATGTGCCTGACCAGCACTCGAACTGGGACCTTTGCCTTTCACTGGGAAGTGCTCTTTTAATCAGCCAGGAAGTTTCAAATCGGTGCACAATCCACGCAAAATGAAATTCCATCATGGAAACAATTCCCTAGCCTGCGGCTAAGCCATGACTCCGTAGTCTCGCTTCTTCAAAGAGTGCTAGTCTTGCAAGGTGTACAGGAGAGCTGCTGTGAAGTTCGGAAGGTAATGATGAGGTACCGGTGGAAGTAAAGATGTGAGAACGGGTCATAAGTCGTGCGTGGATAGTTCAGTCGACAGAGCACTTGCCCACGAAAGGCTTTCGGTCCGTGCACAGTCAACCGTCTTAATAATGGATACCATACGACGGTGTACTGGCGACAAGTTTCTTGTGAGTTACGATGATAGGAACGTAAGGGAAACACTATAACTCAGCGGAGAAAAATCTCCAGCCCGGCCGGGAATCGAACCCCGATCCTTTCTGTTGGCAATCTGCGGCGCTGCCGCGCAGATACTGAGGCGGGCAATAGCTCCTAGGTTCAGATCCCTGTGCGGTACACAGTTTTAATTAGCAGCAGAGAGAAGGCGTGAGTATCCTCATGTTTGGATGGATGGTGCTTTATTGACAGTGGCTGTACTTCGAAGAGTGCATGGTTCCTTGGGCGGGAGGGCAGAGGTATAAATTGCTGTGAATGGTCGTCACGTTCAACGAGTATCATAAATGTTGTCGAGGGGACTTTCAATCCTGATCTTCGTCTTCGGCCATGATTTGGTTTAAGCAGTTATCTAGACGTCACATTACCCTATCATTTACAAGCATAATGTTTAGCCGCTGCTGATCTACAGCGAGTGATTCTACAGGTTTGTATATTTATCGCCTGAATTGGTCCATTACGCAACTATGACCATGAACACTTAAATGGTACTTCAAGAAGGAAAACAGTCGACGTAGTGTAATATATAACTAAGTGCCCATATTACTTACCTGTAGTTTTAGCGCAGGCTGTGTAAATGAAGCATGAGGCTCACATGAAAACTGCTGCTCGCGTCCATAGTGTACCGACACAGAGGCAGAAACCATAACGGATTATTCTTTGAGGCTCACATTCCAGCATGCTTAAATGAGCGGCGTGGCCAACGGCCTTGCCGCAGTAGTAACACCGGTTTCAGTCAGATCACCGAAGTTAAGCGCTGTCAGGCTTGGCTGGCACTTGGATGGGTGACCGCCCGCATCTGCCGAGCGCTGTGCAGGGTGCATTCAACCCTTGTGGCGTGAGTTGAACTATTTGGTTGAGAAGTAGCGGGTCCTGTCACGTAAATTGACAACGGCCGGGAGTGCGGTGTGCTGACCACATGCTCCTCCAAAGATGCCTGTGGGCTGACGATGACACAGCTCTGGCGGAGTCTTAGTTTTTTATACGAGAGCCCTGTGCGGTGGCACTGGTGAAGCCACATCTTTACTGGAAGTATCAATACTCCCAAACGGCCGGCCGCTGTGGCCGAGCGATTCTAGGCGCTTCAGTCCGGAACGGCGCTGCTGCCACGGTCGCAGGTTCGAATCCTGCCGCGGGCATGGATGTGTGTGATGTCCTTAGGTTAGTTAGGTTTAAGTAGTTCTAAGTTCTAGGGGACTGATGACCTCAGATGTTAAGTCCCATAGTGCTTAGAGCCATTTGAACTCCCAAACGTACCTATTTCCGCCGTTTCCTGCTTCATACGTAGAACAGTTCAGGTGGAAGGTAGGTTTGAACACCATAGTACTTCACTGAGCTGGGCTCTGCTAGACGTGACTCTTATCATGCCATCCTCCGTGAGAACTGGTCATGTACCCTTATAGGATGACCTGCTGTGTAACAGGAACTGGAAATCGTGTTCAAAGTACTCCCAACTGGTTACTCATTTGCCCTAGTCCCATCTCGCTGAAAATAGATCTGTAAGGTATAATAGCCCACTTTCCACTCTTGAATGGGGAATGTAAAATGAACACACAAAGTGGGAGTCGAACGAGAATGCAGCTAATCACACAGAAAATACTGTATCAGGTGCCAGCAAAAGAACCCTAGAGAACGATATGCGCTTGGTTAATACTTCCGTAACTATTGTACTGGTGTTTACTATTCTCAAGCTTCTGAAGAACTGAAATTTTAGATATAAACATCGGATTTTCATTCTTAATTTAAGAGGCTGCTTTACGGTACACTCCTTTTTTCCGTACAGGAGTTTCATAAAGTAGTTGAGACCCTCGTTCTATAACAATTACTTATTGTGTATAGTATCGTAAACACTACGTGTTATTTTAATTTCCTCTGTCTTCTGCTTTGGTTTTTTAATTTTCTTTTCTTTCCGTAAAATATGTCGAGTTTTGTCGATGGCCAAGTAGCTTCGGCTAAGATAGTCTCACGGAACCTGAGGAATTAAAATTATGAACCTGGGATCGAACTGGAACCTATTCACTTCCAGCCGGTCGGGGTGGCCGAGCGGTTCTAGGCGCTACAGTACGGAACCGCGCGACCGCTACGGTCGCAGGTTCGAATCCTGCCTCTGTCATGGTGCGTGTGATGTCCTTAGGTTAGCTAGGTTTAAGTAGTTCTAAGTTCTAGGGGACTGATGACCTTACAAGTTAAGTCCCATAGTGCTCAGAGCCATTTCAACCATTTCTTCACTTCCAGGCTTAGCCAAGTACTCAAGAGCAAACTTTAAACGTATTAGAACGTAAATAGCCTGTACTCCAGAAGTGAGCAACAAGACTGGACATTTTATGTATCTCAACAATGTAAATAGTCAAATCAGCACTCTCATATCTGCTCTCAGAAAAGAAAACTGTCGGTATCAATTCTGCGAATCCTAACTTCACCCCGAAATGGACGCGAACCTGCTTTTATTGCCAAGCAGTTGCCCATAATCCACAAACTGTACTAGCAAATGCTAGTGGCGAATGATGGTGTGCGATGGGTGGAATCTAGCGAACTGCGTGGTACCTAGAATGAATTTTACATTTGGAGGATATAAGCGTAGCTGTTCCTCTGTTATAAGTTGTGGCAGTTGGTCATACGGGACATTGCTAGTCAAAGTTAAAAACATTTATTGACTTGGTAGGTAACTCTAGAGTTAAATTGATTTAAAACACGTGGAACCGCAGATGTGAAACTGCCTTTAAATTGGGTATTGGTATAGTAGTGTAAGCCGGAGTAGTAGAATGAAATGAAACGTCACACAATAAATGAGCGAACATGCACTTGTATTAAAAAGAAAGAACTCTTCACAACGGTTTGTTAAAATTTTCGATATCTCAAGTACTCCGCGTCAAATTACGTATCTCAGTCCTCAGCAGAGCACGAAGAATTTTTTAACGTTAATTTGTGACACGCTATATGAACTACAGCGTAGAGCATAAATCCTTTCTGCCATTACAGCGGTGAAAGCTACAGATATATTGTTTTGCGATAATGATGTAAAATGCAATGATATATTTCGTCTTAGTCTTGCATTCTGGTACTGGTATAACGGTTGAGGTTAAAAAAATTGAAATTATTTTATTTTCAAGTTTGACAGGGTCCATGAGAAAAAGATTTAAAGTATGTGCACCTTCATATCTGAGCAAAGCTTTTATACGAGACAAAGATAAACAGTTGAAATAGTCTACACCGAAATTAGCACAAGATACTGTTTCAGTGGAAAACTACGCGACAAAAATATCACTGTAATTGTCTTCCTAATATATTCAGATACACCAAAATTTATCATACGATTCTGCTCAAAAATGAAACTTGAACACATATGTTTTTATTAATCGTAGTCATCGATTGTGGATCTTCGTATTTTTCACGGTTGAAATTACAAGGATGTTTTGTCGTGTATGATAAACTGTGCTTATTCACTGATATTATGGGCGCAGCACTTCTCATTCATTAGCGACGACAGTTTAATGCCACCTTTCCCAAACAAATTGCAGTAAGAACCCCTGGTTCTATGATCTTCCAGCGAGATTTCAAGGAAAAATTGAAGATAATATGTAGCAAGGAATTAATTCAGTTAAATTATCCCTGCTAATGAAAACTGATATGTATTTTATTGACGAATAAGCTTTTCAGGTATTCCTAGCGGCAAACGGCAACGTACGTTAGACTTCGCTGTGGATTCGCAGTGGTTGAGGAAACAGTAACATCATACTAATTTGTCTGAGAAACAAATTACTTTCTTCACCGTTTTATAATTTCAGAGGTTTGGCAGTTGTTGCTCTAACTTTCTACCTTCCTTTGTTGCGACAGCACGGCACGGCTGAAATAAAGCATTAAAGTTTCAGAAGAGTATGACCAAATCAGTGCCAAATCAATACCTCCCGGTGCTACTTTGAGCTTCGGACGGCCACGTCAGGTATCTGATTTTCTGCTTCGAGATAAAGGTCACAATGTAACTTCGGGTGACGCTATACAATTTGTTTCTTTTTTCCAATTTAATCTCGAACTTCCATATTTTTTATCGAGTTGTATACAGTGCTTATGTCAGAAAGTGAGACGTCGGTGTTCTGCTACACATAAAAACAAGATTCGTACCACGATAATCCCAACGGTCTTTTTTTTATGAGAGGACTGAAACGAAATCTTTTCTGCATCCGGAGACAATGGTTTCTAGAATAAATTTCAGTTGTTACGGTTACGATAGCCTCGCTTTCGTCAGAACTAAATTATCGTATAAATAGCTACTGCATCAAAAATAGAACTTACACAGTGTTTCAAATTAGCCACAAAATTCTATTAAGATTGCTAGAAAAAATATATTGATTTCAGGTATAAACGCTCGCCAGTAAAAAAATAAAACAAAAATAAAACCTATTTGGCATCGTCACTTTCCACTCACAACGAAAATATATAAAAATTTCGCAAACTAACGGAATAAAATAGACTCAGCAGCTCCTCACTTGGCAGTCGCAGTACCACTCCTGGAATACGTCCTCCTGAGACCACAACTTAATGAGACAATCCCAATTAAAAGTATGGAAAGCAGAGCACGTAGATTCTCCTTGCATACTAAAACAACACACACGACCATAACCATTCTTATCCACCTGCTTCTTCGTTTCGCATGGATAAATATCCCGTAGAAATGCTGTTTTCTCTATAGCTGACTATGTGTGTGTGTGTGTGTGTGTGTGTGTGTGTGTGTGTGTGTGTGTGTGTGTGTGTGTCGACCAGCTTCCTGGGATGACAGTTAGAGAACTCTGCTATCGTGTTGAACCTAAGGCTTTGTACATAGATCTAACTGGACCAAGGATCAATCTCCTATCCTAGTACAGAGATGTCCTCTTTGTCATTTCTGCACCCATAAAGGATCTGTTTCTCTCGCCAGGCAAGACACGTTGCACGGACCTGCAGTTCAATGTGGATTTCGTACTACGGTGCAGCTTATTTCACTTTCTCAAAACACTACGAGAAAAAAGACATTTTAACTGCGAGAGAAAAGAAATCATTGACCCCACTCAGAACCGATTTCCGTTCCTTTGGATTTGTGTACAGAAGCGAGCGAATGCAGCTACCTTCGCAAGCAACACCTAAAAGGCCGAAGAGTTTGAGTGCTGTCGGCCTGTAACAGGCGAAGCCTCCTGGTGTGAATGTTGTGGTCTTCAGTTCAAAGGCTGGTTTCATGCAAGTCTCCACGCTAGTGAATGCTCTGCAAGTCTGTTCATCTCTGCAGCAACTTACATCCACTTTAAACAGCTTACTGTATCGAAGCATCGGTCTCCCTCTACAACCTCCCCCCCGCTCCATCTCACCCCCACCCCACATATTTCCCTTCATTACCAAATTAACAAATCCTTGATGTCTCAGGATATGTCCTGAAAAATGAAATGACCGTATGGCATTGTTGGCCGGGAGACCCAGCCTGGGGAAGTTCGGCCGCCGAGGTACAAATCTTTTCAGTTGACGTCACATTGGGTGACTTACGTGGTGCTGATGATGAACTAATATTGAGGACAACCTAGCCAATCCCCGAGCAGAGAAAATCATCGAACCCGGGCCCGCAGCATGGCAGTCAGAAGAGCCGAACACTCAATTCAGGGAGTGCGCAGGATGTGTCTATTAACATAAGATTTCTTTCAGTCAAGTTCTCCTACAAATTTCTTTTTCCCAAATTCGATTCAGTGCTGCTTCATTAGTTTTTCTGTCAACCAACCTGAGCTTTAGCATTCACACATCGCATCATGCAGGATGTACATAACTGTACTTCGGCTTACACCATGTTCAAATGGTTCAAATGGCTCTGAGCACTATGGGACTTAACATCTGTGGTCATCAGTCCCCTAGAACTTAGAACTACTTAAACCTAACTAGCCTAAGGACATCACACACATCCATGCCCGAGACAGGATTCGAACCTGCGACCGTAGCAGTCGCGCGGTTCCGGACTGCGCGCCTAGAACCGCTAGACCACCGCGGCCGGCTACACCATGTTGGCGGGCGACTTGCCTAGAGTTTGTTTCGGGTTCGTCTCAATGTCCTGTTGAACCCCCTCCTCCAAATCTGGGGTACGCGCAGCCTGCCATCTCCCTGCACATTCGCCTGTCTGAGAGAACCTATTATCACACAAACGCCCGAAAAGGTCATGAAATGTTGTGTGATGCTGTTGGTGTCCGTGAGGGTACTTGTTTTGGTATTGCCGCGCTGTCTCTCGACTGTTTTCGTCTGCTTGGCCGTACACAAACGCCATCTCGGCTTGTTCCCGACTTGAATACAGGACAGCTGGCCGGAGTGGCCGAGCGGTTCTAGGCGCTACAATCTGGAGCCGCGCGACCGCTGCGGTCGTAGGTTCGAATCCTGCCTCGGGCATGGATGTGTGTGATGTCCTTAGGTTAGTAGTTCTAAGTTCTACGGGACTGATGACCTCAGAAGTTAAATCCCCTAGTGATCAGAGAGAGGCATTTGAACCAATACAGGACTGTTCTGCTGCTTACAGTACGCTGCGTCAATCGTCGCGCCATCTTACCATGGCAACGATGCATTTCAGGACACCTGTTCAAGGGACCTTTTTTTCCTCCATTTCCAGTCAGGAAAGCGCCCTGTAGTTTGTCTGTTTTATTAATGTTCACCCTGCAGAAGAAGACTGAAGCGACAAATGAAAATTTGTGCCAAGGGTGGAATTCGAATCCGAGTCTCTTGCTTACTAAACAGATGCGCCAACTACGAATGGCATTGCAGAGGCTCTACAACTGTACTGGAATAGCATCTCAGCATCGAACGAAACGGGGATCCTGCCTGAAATCCAGACATAGGTGCCTTAATCAAATGACTCTACGGTCGAAGAGACGGGAATTTGAGTTGGGGAGGGAGGCCCCCTTGGGAAGTCCGTACAGGGTGGCGTAGTGGTTAGCACATCTGCCAAGTGAGCAGGTGACCTGGGTTCGAATCCCAGGCTTTGTAAAATTTTCAGTCGTCTCTTCAGTCTGCAGCTTTTATTTCCTGTTCCCTTTCCTAATTTCAGCTTGGTTTCCTTTACTGCTTGGAAGGATATAGGAGATAGGCTGAACCCTGTCTCACTGCCTTCTCATCCTGTGCCTCCTTCGGCTCGGACGTGTGTAAATCGCCTGCTGCATCGGGCAGCCAGCTAGGCAGCAGACGTAGCAGTAAAAGCGCAGGCGCGCCCATTACGCCGGCCCATAAATAACGTCCCTCCACGCCACGCCGGCTTCCTCGTCCTCCCACTCCTTGTTTTTTGCCGCGCCTCCGGCTGCTGCGGCTGGAGCGTGTTTGCAAACGCCTGCTGCACTTAACGTCATCCGTCAAATGGGCCCGCCGCCCGGCGTCCTTGCCCCGCCTCTGCAATCCGCGCCGGATGACTTGTTACGCCGATGTTGCTGGCACGACCCAAGCATTTTTCCCCGTCGCTTCAGCATTGAAGAAGCTGGGGCATTTTATGAGGTCACTTATCAGCGCTGTCAGTGTGCAGTCGTAGAATTCCCTAAAGGAGCTATCTGCTACAGCATTACGAGACTTACCAACTCATTGAACGCAACGTCTAAGCCTAGAGACAATGTGGTAAACGACGTGTTGTGCTGCTGGCAAGATATGCAATATGTCTCAAAACAATGCACGCATTCTTTGAAACTTAATCTCTCTTTAATTAAAGTTCGTGGCAATTTTTATGGGTAGTAATTCAAAAGGCAGTGAAAACTTTCAGCGCTACTTTGTTGCATGACTGGAAGTAAACATGACGTTATCGCTTCAAGTGGATCCTGAAGTATTACTGCAAAATAGAGAACGTCAGGTTCGATGATGTCGAAGAGTTGAATTTATCGCACCTTCACGGTTAACAATTACAAGACTCTTTAAGACAAATCCGACCAAAATTAATGGAACGGTGCATATTTGAAGAAGAGGCATAGTGGGAAAAAAAGGTCGTTCAACAGACGACGGAAGTATTGATGTAGTGATTCAAGAGTTTACCCAATCTCGGAAGTCTCTGGAAATGAAATGAGCGTTTGGCGTCATTGGTCGGAGGCCTCTTGCGGGACAGGTCCGGCCGCATTGGTGCAGGTCTTATTACAATCGACGCCACATTAGGCGACCTGCGAGCAGGATGGGGATGAAAAAGATGTTGGAGACAACACAACACCCTGTCCCTGAGCGGAGAAAATCTCCAACCTAGCCGGGAATCGAACCCGGCCCCGTAGGACGGCAATGCGTCACGCTGACCACTCAGCTATCGGAGCGGACTCGAAAGTCTGAGGCAATGTTATCGTGAGACTGGGATCAGCAAAACCAGTGTTCACAGTATTTTACGGAAACGGAGATGGGAGCCTTACATTCCGACACTTCACACGCTGAACGAGAAGGATTCCGATAGATGAACCTAATTTTGTATTTCAACAACTTATCTGACGATGGCCAACGTTTCCAGGATTGAATTCTTTGGTCCGAAGAAGCAGCCTTAAGACATAATGGAACAGCCAGCCACCATAATTTCATGTACTTGTGTAACAAAATCCATACCTAATCGAAGAAAGGCACGTTAGTTTACTAGGAGTGTCATTCTGGCGTGGTCTGTCGGCTGGAGTGTTAATTCGGCCGTACTTCTAGGAAGAAAACTGTCACAGGTGCCGCTTACCAAGAAATGTTGCACGTAACTCCAGATCGTAGCGAAATTATTGACAATGAAGATTGTTACTTGCTGCAGGATGGGGCACAACCTAATTTACAACTTGATGCGAGGGATTCTTATTCTACTTGAAATGCATACGACGAAGATCAAATGCTGCGGAACATCCAGCTCGATCACCAGATTTAACTCTTTTTACGCTTCTGTCATTACAGCAGTGTCAAAAGCAGTGTACTCCACAAAATCACAGATCGTGCTGGATGATGGTTATTTTGAGCATATGCAGCCTTTAGTTACACCTTAATATTAAAGATACCAAAAAACTTGTCATTTCTATCTGCTTTAATTAAATATATTCAATTCCAAAGAGTGTATACATTATGTGGGACACTCTGCGGAGTTTTGATGTGACAGACCGTTTTACCCCATCGTATTCGGAGTTGGGGCTTACATAATTTTTTGTCGGGTGAGGTGGCATATAAGTTGTTATATCTGAATAACAAAGAGCTCGTCGCCCAGTCCTTTGAAAGCCCAAAGGATGTCGATCGGCCGCCGTGTCATCCTTTTCCATGCGGTATGGAGGGGCATGTGGTCGACACGCTTTCCAGACGCTGGAGCCGCTACGTCACAGTCAAGTTTCTCCTCTGCTGGAATCATGAGGCTGAGTGTACTTTCTACCAGTCCTCTCGCCAAGGAAAAATCCTTCGTAGTAACGAGAGTCGAACTCGGGTCTTACGCTTACCACTCTGAAAACTGCACAGACTGATGTCAGTTAATTTATATAACCAAATTACTTTATAGTAAATTATGTAATTAACGATAGGAAAATATAATGGAAATAAGTGTTGAAAACAAAGAGGAATGGCGTCCCCTAATTGATGGTTTGACACGGGAAATTGGATTAAGCATTGAATCTCGAGACGGGACGTCTTGAAGGCCTCGTTTCACACATCAACTTTTTGGTTTCTTTCAGGTTCGACTATTCATTACATTGCAGATTAAGCATTCCTGACAGTTTTTGCTGATAACATTTCATGTAACTGACTTCATCTTCATTGACTCCATTCATTTCATTTACAGAGTTGAATCCATACTACTGTACAAAGACAGGTTGCTGTTTAATGTTGATACTAAAAATCTCGAAACGTTCGTGACCGATTTACTTAAATTTTTTAAAAACGACATTTTATAGGTATTCTGTTAAAACAGACTGTGAGAAATAAAATATAGGGCTGTGCTGTGAAGATGTGCGGTTTCGATTTCTTTTTTGCAGTCAGTTTCATCAACTATAGGAGGGCATGTAAACTATTAGGCAAAATGTTTCTCCGATATGTATTCTTTCTTCTTATGCACATTTTCAACAACAGTTTACTGCTTTGTTTTTTCTTCGCCTTCGGTTTTACGCTAACGAGGAAGTTGTCTTTATGGCTTATAGGTTTATGATTAAGACAGTACTATAGAATCTGATTGGTCCGAACTTTAATCCTACCCATCCACAAATGAAAACTATGCATAGGAGCTACCATCCCCACAGATCCACCAGCTCAAGAGATCTTTTTCATATCCCGTATACCAACGATCCAAACCGATTTAGTCTGATTTTAAGCGAATTCAGTATCCAATTAAGGTTTTGTTTGCAACAACAATAAACAAGGCTGAAGCTCAGAAAGAGGAGGAAAAGTACTGAGAGGCGAAAAGCTCATCACAGAAGAGGGCATGAAATATTAGTTCACTTTTTTACATAAATGAGTAATAGATTTACTTAACTTTGGCACCCTTCTTTGCCACAGGAATGCTAGGTACTTTAAAACTGTCATTAATTATGAAGGTATTACTTGATGCACTTAGCAAGCAACAAACTGTTTCCTTACAGTGCTTGTTCGACATTTACAACACTGCAATGCGTCAGAAACTTTAACTGATTGTTGGTCCTACACTTAGAGGTGGACTGCTGTAGTTGACGTGTCGAACTTTGGCGAAACTCTTGCATGCTCAATACTATATTGGCTGCAGTGTAAGGGCGCTGCTATGTCGAAAGGAAGGCGAGTCTTCTGGAGTGTCTCGCATTGATTATGGCGGACTGCAGCGAGTGCTCGCTGTTTTATGGTGTCGATTCGCGTTGTCGACTTTGGAGTGGCACTGCGATCTACGGACAATACCACAAAAAGGAATAGCGGAAACCTTACCCTGGTAGCAGTAGAAAGGCTGGGCGAGCGTGTGAGTGGTCTGTGGTCGCACTTGTTGCTAAATATACTGGGCCGCGCGCCACTAATTCATTCCGGGAATGGGCGCCCGCCTTATGGCCTTTCCGTGTCCCGCCAGACAAGTGGCGGGCAGAAAGGAAGGAAGAAAGGATAGCCACTAAAGCAGAGCGCCTGCCGTGTGATGTAAGGCCGGGAACACTCTCATTAACCCACATTCTCCTCACCTCTCTGAAGCTGCCAGGCGCGACGGCGATACGGGAGTTCCTCGCGTTCTGCTCCTAGAGTGGAGTGACGCTTCGACCCGACCTTCTGCCTCAACAGCAAGGACACTTCATATTGTCGTACAGTGGGTGCCATTATCGTTTTACCCTATTTCATTATCGTGGGCGAATAGGGCGCGTGAGAACTGAGTGCCTTTACATCTGTATGAAACCAAACCCCTATAAGTTTTTCATCGTAGTCATTACACGGCAGGTCTAATATGGCCCACTACTACTAACATATAAGTAGATCCCACCCTTCCGTAATTAAATCCTAGTCTACACGACGACATTGGTTTGTGCCACTCGTTGAGTGGTTGCACGCAAGTGGTTTCATATGTGACACTAGACACGGCGACACCAGTATACAATTCAGTTTCGTCGTTTTGCGGGTCTCTGAGGCGTGTCTGAAATGAAAGTTCAGGCAGCTGCATGTCGCACGAGTTGTGATGGAGTCAAAGCTTGTTGCGTGGAATCGCTGCGTAAGAAAAAAATAAGAAACGTGTTTAGATTCGTGACTGGATGGAAAAAAAAGGCGTCAGTTCGGCTGCTCAGCATCCTTGCCGAAATAATTTATAACAGAAGATCCATGAAGTTCTTTTAATTATCTTAGAATGTCACCAGAACTGTTCACGTTTCTTCTAAATAAAGTTAATTATGCGATAAGGAATAAAGGTACTGAAATTACATGTCATATCGCGCGCATTACAATCGAGAACACTCGACATGCTATAAGATACGGTTTTAGTTGGTGATGACGCCATTTAATTAACAACAATAATTATTAACATTAACAGTAATAATTATTAACATTAGCAACAATAATTACTCGAAGCAGGCCGCATTAAGACGAGAATGGTTTGCAAACTACTTTCTTGAAAAGAAAAATGGCTCTGAGCACTATGGGACTTAACTTCTTAGGTCATCAGTCCCCTAGAACTTAGAACTACTTAAACCTAACTAACCTAAGGACATTACACACATCCATGCCCGAGGCAGGATTCGAACCTGCGACCGTAGCGGTCACGCGGTTCCAGACTGTAGCGCCTAGAACCGCATGGCCACTCTCTTGAAGAAAGATCTTTAGAGTGGCAATATTTCAAAATTCTAACATATGTGAATGGGGAGCACTGCAGCGACGTCTTAAACAGATGAATACTGAATAAAAAATGCAGCTTCTTGAATTTGTATAGCCTTCCCTCCTGTCAACAATATTCCTTAACAAAGAGTTCGCCAACTCGAACGATGGGATTTTAGTCTTGTAGACTAGAGTGCCACAGCTAGAATTACACTTAATTCAGTTGTATATATGCTTCTAATTCAATAAATTTTACCCTGCAGCACAGATATTGTGAAACCATCCATGTTATGATCGTACATGACAGTCTCGGCGGCAGCAATGTTGCTTATTTGTGTAATCAGCATCACTGAAATCCCACAAACAACTATGCAAAGTATAGATATCCAAAAAGCGAACATTATTCTCCGTCCCCTACTTCATATTTCAGTTTGTCTGCACTCTACGAACACACGTAACCTCAAAACGCATGCAATTAGTGTCGCCAAAGTTGGGACACACCGAAAGTGTTTAGTTTCGCCAACGAGTTGCGCAAACGCGCGGCGCGCATGAGCGCTGGCCGGTAGCGCAGTTGCTTGCAACCTAGTGTCGTCGTGTAAACTAGGCTTAAAAGTTCAGATGGAATGGGTAGACCATATTAAAAGATAATTGTAACCTTTGCCTTCATTAAAAGTCTAAGTGCAATGACTGAAGAGGATTTCCTTCTTTAACTGAAATGCTTTAAATATCAGTGGGACTTTGGGTTCAGTTATTATGGAATTAGAAAATATTAGCTAGGCTCATAACCTTTATGGAATCTATCCGTTTAATATTGCGCGACCGCATGATTATTAAACACTATTCTTTACGTGAAAATCTCATTTAGTCTAATATTCGGACTTCGTCTCTTAATTCCGTAGGTTCAGTTTTTAAAATGGTAGTGAATGAACTGTGGAGCCATATGGCACTCAAAATTATGGTACGAAACGAATCGATTCCGCTTTAAAGACGGCCACATTTAACATTACCTCATTATTTCTCTCATTAATTTGTATCAAAGGTAATTTTGAATAAGTTTGCTGACTCAATTAATCTGGAAATGAATTATCCATTTAAGACAACAGTAGATGTAACTCAAGTTTAATCTGGGCGACATGCAACGAAACAGTAAGAAAAGATCAAATAGAATATTCCTTTTATCTTCCCAAAAGACAAGGATATTCTTTCTTTATTACTAATTCAAATGGTTCAAATGGCTCTGAGCATTATGGGACTTAACATCTGAGGTCATCAGTCCCCTATTACTAATTATAAAATTATTATTCGTAGACCCTCTGGGTCTTGTATTGTCTCTGCCTATACTTTTCGTTCTAGCACGGCGATAAAATGAAACTATTTCGTGTTACTGTATTTGAGGGTTTTACTAACACATTAAAACATAAAGTTGTGGAGGTAGTAACATAGTCACTATGCGATAGACAGTTATGTATTCTTTGACTCCTAGAATAGGTAAGCACTTAGAATCTTTAGAGCAAATGGTTTTGTAGTCCACAAAGTCCAAGCTGTGGCACCTGGAGTCTTTTAAACATTTGTCTGTCTGTCTTGTTAAAACATATTGTCATGAATATCAACGATTTTTGAAAACTGAAAAGCTACTGCCCCCCCCCCCCCTCTCTCCCTCTCTCTCTCTCTCCCTCTCTCTCTCTCTCCCTCCCTCTCTCTCTCTCTCTCTCTCTCTCTCTCTCTCTCTCTCTCTCTCTCTCTCTCTCTTTTTCTTTCCCGCACACATCCAAATAACTATAATAACTATAATTATACACGCAAACCTTCTCCGTGAATCAATCTGTTAGCGAAAAGGTATTAGAATACCGTAGTTCCTGAGATGGGCATACATACATACAGACAGAAAAACGCGGTGGGATCTTTAAATGTAGTACTATGTATAGATAACGAGCTACACGATACAAGCACGGATTTTTAGTACGTTCGTTTGTATTTGAAACATTTTAGGACTGTATGTAGCGAGTAATGGTGTAAAGAGACAACATACACTATCATAAGTATGGATTACAAATGATTTATTTCAAAGTTTATTAAGAAATCCTGTTGTAATTTCCCCGTACCGTGAACAAGCTCTTTTGTGAAACTCTTTTTCGTCAATACCTGAATGAGTACATGACTAGACGAACGTGAGAAATAGCCCATAGCCTCACTCAAATTGACTTTTGATAGCGTATAACTGACTCCAGTGTGTAAATTTTCACCGTACCACCGTCTTCAAAAAAAGGCCGTTCGGGAAGTTCCCTTCTGAAGTTGTGAATCATCTGGACACTCTGGGCAGCATTGTATGGGCCTGTACACTATCCGATCAAAAGTTAGCGGACGTTCATAAGAGGTGTGTCCATCCTTCGGTTTATGACGCCTTGATCTCTGCTGGGGACACTTGAAATGATGTGTTGGAATGCCTGTGGAGGAATGGGAACCCATTCTCACTCATGAACCGAAACTAGACTGTGTAGTGATGTTGGAGGCTGGGGTCTGGAGCGAAGTCAACGTTCTTACTCAAGCCAGAGGTGCTCCATTGGGACTCTCGGACTCAGATGCTGCTTTGACAGTGTTCATTATCCCGCTGATACAATCATCGTCTGTGAACTGGTCTTCTACTGTACATTGCTGTAAAATGTGTTCATATGCTTCCAAATTTACCGTTTTCTTGAGCTCAATGAGGGGATCACACCTCACCACGAAAGACACTCCATACTGTAACACCATCTCCTACGCACTTCATGTTGGCACGACATAGTGATCGGTAACGTTCTCCAGGCATTCACGGAACCCAAATCCTTCCATCACATTACCACAGGGAGATTCACCACTCCTAAACACTCGCTTCGAGTCATCCACTGCCCAATGGTGCTTCTCTTCACAGCACCTGAAGCGTCGCTTACCATTGACTACAGAAATGAGGGGCTTATGAGGAGATCCTCGACCATTGCACCCTATGTTTTTTTAACCTCCTTACGCACAGTCATTGTGCTAGCTGCATTGTTGGTAGCACTCTAGAACTTGACTGATTCCTGACGCTGATTTAATGCGATTTTTGACAGGCACCCTCCACAATGCTCGACTATCTCTGTCCATCAGCAAATGAGGTTTGCCTGCTCTTCGTTTAGTTGTGGCTGTTCTTTCGCGTTTTCTCTTCAGCCACGTTACCAACAGTCGACTTGGGCGCCTTTTGGAAAGGTTGAAATGTCTCTGATGGATTTGTTACTCAAGGGACATCCAATAATGTCACTGAGATCTTGTGATGGATCCATTCTGCTGTTACTGTTTCTCTACCGACTACACGGTATTTCCCGCCTCCCTTTACAGTCTGGTCTCCTGACATCTCGTGATCAAATACTTTTGGTCAATAGTATACTGTGAAACAAGACAACTGCCGAACGGAGAGGCCGAGCGGTTCTAGGCGCTACAGTCTGGAACCGCGCGACCGCTACGTTCGCAGATTCGAATCCTGTCTCGGGCATGGATGTGTGTGATGTCCTTAGGTTAGTCAGGTTTAAGTAGTTCTAAGTTCTAGGGGAGTGATGACCTCAGAAGTTAAGTCCCATAGTGCTCCAGAGCCATTTGAACAAGACAACTGCAGATTTTAATTTTCCAGCCTCTGATAAACCATACTGTACACATACCTGAAGTTCATTATATATATATATATATATATTTCATTCAACACGAAAAGAAGCATTGTTAATTCAGAGCTAAGCGTTTCGAGAATCACGCTATCATCATCTGGCTGGCTGTGTTTAAATCGTCAATCACATTTACTTACACAATCAAAGTATCTGTCACAAAATAAACAGTTTGTCCTTGCCTTACTTCAAAATTTCCAACTTATTTTCCACTGTTGCGCCACATCATACTAACACTTGTTCACCAGTACGGCTTGTTTTCTTCAGTTATAACTGCTGTGTACAAAAGCAACAAATGCACCAAGAGCACGCATTTAGTCTCATCACAGTGGTGTAATTAAATTCTGTTCCTGTGTGTTTAACCTATTTCGCTGTTTGTGAATTTGGGTGATGCTACTCCTCAGGATTACACGTAGATCCACGAAACCAATGTTTTACGACTAGTTAATACTCTGCATCCGCCTCCGGCATTGTTGACAGAAGCATGGCAGCATTGTTGGTATCTACTTCTAACTCATTTTCACACAGAGAAAATGACAGTGTGAAGGAAGTTGAGCTCATCGCTCCCCTACACAAATAGGCAGTCGTTATTTTTGTCAGTTTTACTTCTGTGACTCATACCTTAGACGATGGAAGTCGGGGAGGCCAACGAAACGACCAGCTGGGAGCTGTAGTGTCCAGACAACCCTGGAACCTGCTTGCGACGCGAAGATGGTCCGCGGAGAAGTGCTCCAGCGCCTGAAGGCGAAATTTATGCGGTACTTGTTATGCTAAGCACGCCATTACTTTCTCTCGGGAGACGCCGTCCGTAGCATTTCGTTACAGAAGCTCCATCGCAGATAATGGGTTTATGTCATTACTGCTCTGCTAATGTCAGTTAAGTGGCGCGGTGGTTTCGTTGTCCTGCCATGGAATGGAACTGCAGCAACAACATACGGGCAATCTCTCTCTCTCTCTCTCTCTCTCTCTGTGTGTGTGTTTGTGTGTGTGTGTGTGTGTGTGTGTGTGTGTGTTTTCTGAACAGCATTATCGACTCAGACATTTTTTCTTGTCTTCCACCTCTGCCTGTGTGTATGCGTCATAGTTAGGATTCAAGGGAGGTAGCTAGTACCCACGTCTGACAAAGGAGAGCTCAGATCATTTTCGTTCAGGCCACGGTAAGTGAAGCATTGTGGTTTTCAGAACAGGCTTCTATTGACTCTTTTTATTTACAGCTATACCTAATTCACTACCAGTACGTCTCTTGGAATTCTTCCAGAGTCTACCTTGGAGCATTTATCGCGTTAGAAAACATTGTGTTGACTTTCTTATTTATGCTGAGCGTAGACTGTCTCCTTCTCCTAGTATTGTAAATCCTAAATCCCTTTTTGCTTTGAGATATTTGGTTTACGTTCTGGGAGAACTCTAGCAGGAGTAACGTAAAGTCCTCCTGCAGCTTTTGCAATGCATCATGAAAACTAAGTAAGCAACAAAATATAAAGATTAAGAAGAAACAAAAGCACAAAATCAATTGCTATAATATGAGTAAACGCTGCGACAATAGGTTAACTTGCAGAGTTAGGAGACGCCCACATGCCCCTGTTCCTGCATTCTTCAACTCCACGATTATTGAAATCTACCCTGCGCGCAGTCTGTTAATAGTTAATTTCACTGACTTACCCACGACGTGGTGTGGCGGTTGATTTACCTGCACCAGCAACGAGTAGCAGATTTTGACCAGAAAGTCGATCGTGTACAACAGTACAACAGACTTAAAATTACTCTCAAAGCCGACAAAAAAAAAAAGACTCACCACGAATAAATTGTTCTAATGTGATGTATATGAACCGACAAATAAATCATTACAATTTCAGAAAAACTGGATGATTTATTCAAGAGAAAGGGCTTTATAGATTGACCAAGTCAGTAACACATTGGCCCACCACTGGTCCTTAGATTATGCAAGCGGTTATATGGTTTGGCATTCACCGAGAGAGTTGTTGGGAGTCCACCAGCGTGACATCGTACCAAATACTGTCCAATTTGCGCTTTAGACCGTCGAAATGCCGAGCTGTTTGGAAAACCCTGCCCTTAATGCTTCGTCGTTCTGAATTTCTCAATTGGGGAGAGATCCAGTCACCTTGCTGACCAATGTAGGGTTTGGCAAGCGCGAAGACAAGATTTGACAGGCATGAAGGCAATCAGTAAAAACTGTCGCCTTGTGAGGGCGGGCATTATCTAGCTGAAGTGTAAGCTCAGCATGGCTTGCCATGAAGGGCAAGGGAGACGACTGTAAAATACCGTCGACGTACAGCAGTGCTGTAAAGGTGCTGCGGATGACAACCAAAGGGATGCTGCTATGAGAAGAAATGCCACCCCAAACCATCACACCTGGTTGTCGGGCTATGTCGCGGGCGACAGCCAGGGTGGTATCTCGTTGCTACCCGGGGAGTCTGCAGACACGTCTTGGCCTGGGCTCTCATTGACTGGAATAGACTTGACCTCAGTGACTAGTCCCGCTTCGAACTGAGTCCCGATCACTAGGCCTGGGCTGAGCATCGACGATCTTCTACGCCCCGTTTTGTTACCCTTCGTGGAAAGCCATCTTGGCTTACAGTTTAGCAATATAATGTCCACTCGCGCATGGTGAGATTTTCTACTGCTTGTCTTCATGCTTGCCAAACCGCACCTCGGCCAGCAAGGTCGCTGGATCTGTCCTCAGTTGACAAAGTCTGAAGCTTTGGGTCAGGGTCCTGCAACCATATTGGGGTTTTGACCACGTTGACCCGTCAGTTAGGGCGGTTCACAAACAACAACTCAAGTGCACATGTTATTCCAAAAACGTTATCGTGGAAGTAGGGGCCAGGAGGTGCTGGTGAAATAACACACATTGCTAAGGTTATCTTTTTATTTTAAAAGGGATTCTCAATAATAATCTTTATGGAAAGGAGATTGCCAGGTATGACGTTAATAACTTCCCAATAGTAAGATTTTAACTTGACACACACACACACACACACACACACACACACACACACACACACACACACACACACACACACACATATATATATATATATATATATATATATATATATATATATATATATATAACAACAATTTAAAAAACTCTTTTAAATAGATGGAAAATTTTCTCTATGTAAAGGATATTGCAACGTATGACGTTAACAACTTCCCAATAGCAAGATTTTAAACTTGCTATATCTATAATAGAGAAATAAAAAAAAAAAAACTTTAAATAGCTAGTTTGTACTAAAGCTAAAATAGTTGTCTCTCGCCAGTTAAATAACTTGTATTACACCTGTCAGTTGTTACAAGATAAATGTGAATAAGCTAGCACACAAACCTTCACATTAAAGGCAATTCCCCAAAAAATTTGCCTTAGTTTGGTGAGGGAGTGACACGTGTAAAGGGGCCCAAATCACAATAGGCAGAATAGTTACTGGTGGTCTACAGGGCCACCGCAGATCTGCCCCAAAACTTCCACTACAAGCCACCACGTCCCCGAGTTGTAGCAAGGGCGGTGTCTGTACAGACTCCGAACCACAGAGACCCGCGACACCAACCCTAAATTACCCAATCGAGGTGTGAATGAAAACGGCCCGACCAAGAAGCAATTACCACATTCTTGCGGACAGGCAAACGAAAACTGTGGTGGGACGACCCCAACAAAACCACTGGAGAAGAACTCATAAACTTCACTAGAACTTGAAAACCTTCTCATATATATATAAGGCATTACTGACTAGCTCAATTTGTGAAGTTCTTTCCCTCGAATAAATTCAGTTTTTCTGAAATTGTAATCATTTGCTTGTCTGTACATGGACATATGCTCACTTCTTTTCTGCCTCGCATTTCATGTAATCGCAGCAGCACGACAACAGTCTATAGTGAGTAGCTTACTGTATTGAACTTTGGCTGGTCTTACCGAGCTGTTTCTCCTTTGTTGCAGGCATCGTCAGTATGACGACGAGGAGAGCGGGTGGGCGTGCATGAACTGGTTCGAGTACATGCTGGTGGTGGTGTTGGCCAGCCTACTGCTGCTCGGCGCCCTCACGCTGACCCTCTTCTGGGCTCTGTACTACGCCGGGGGCTTCGCCTGGACCGAGGAGCCCGCCCGCCAGTTCAACCTCCACCCCGTGCTCATGGTCGCCGGGTTCATCACCTTCAGTGGCTTCTGTGAGTACGCCGCGGACCCGAAGCTAGTGCCGGCAGTCTTCGAGACACTCACTCTATCACAACTTACAGTCCAACCGCAAAATATGGCTAATTTCCTAGAATGATTGCGTATCGAAGTGGCGGGGTCCAAACGATACATATCGAACGTGCTGTCGTAAATCGATCATGCGACTTGGTGGCGGGCGTTATGAGTATGTTGACGGTGGTCGCTACAGCAACGACAAAAGAAGAGCGTTACAAAAATACTTTTAATAAAAAGTATTATCTCTATGCGGCAGAAACACTTAAACTAACAAGAAATGGAGATCTTGAGAAACTAGAGAAGGTCGAAAGAAGAATTTTAAGGAAAATACTGGGAGCTAAAAGAAACGATAATGCTGAATACAGGTTAAGACCAAACAGAGAGCTATATCTGAAAACGGAGAAACTAACCGATGTAATGAGGAAGAGGAGACTACAGTTTTTTGGACATATATTCAGAATGGATAACAACAGACTAACCAAGCGGATATTCACATTACTCAATAGCTACAAATCCAAGCCAGCATGGTTCATAGAGACTGAAAAGGACATTGAAAATGCTGGAGTTACAATAGACGCAATAGAAAACAGAACACATTTCAGAAAGGCAGTTCAAAAGGCAGAATTTCAGGAGAGAAAGAAAATAACTAGACGAAAGTGGACTCAAGAAGAAAGGGAACAACACTCTAAAAGGATGAAGAAAATTTCGAAACTGAAGAAATCTAATACAATGAAGAGTAGCCAAAGTTGATTCATCGTTGATTCATCGTACCCTCCAAATGGGTTATTCGAAAGAAAAAAAAAAAAGAAAAAAAAAGAGACGACTTACCTTACCCGTCGTCGGCGTTGGAATCATGTGAAAGTCCATTACGGTGGTCTGGATGGATAATTTGGCAGAGTCGAACCATGTATGCTTCCTGATACTCGTTCATTTTCCGCACTGTCGACAATGAAACTGTAAACGGTATTCCAGCATCGAAATTGTTCCTACGAAGTTTTACACACTTCGCACCGCCACAGTCTCCACAGTCACTTCTTTCCTCGTCCAGTAGTACTCCATATTTGCGATAAAAAGTAGAACAATTTTCTACACTGGATAAATGTGGAATTAGATTTTTCCATGTGAGAGAATCCGCGGAAGAAACGTCGAGAACACCAGACATCCAACTCACTAACCACATAAATCGTCTGGTATTCCCTAGCAATTCACAAATAATTCGCGGAGGTGTGTAATTTAGAGCAACGAAGGAAACGACGGGAAACATACAAAAATGACGATCACAAATAACTGATCACAACGCCCGCCACCAGAGTCGCATGATCGATTTACGATCGCACGTTCGATGTGTATCGTTTGGACACCGCAACTTCAATACGCAATCATTCTTAGAAATTACCAAAATATGAGACGTGACCGTTCAAGTGGAGTTGGCGCGGCTGCTTCGCGCGTCTCTCACACAACCAATCACGTAACGTGATTGCGTATCGCTCTCTGTGGCAACGCCGCAGTGTTGCCGCAACTTACAGGGGGAGACCACAACATTGGGATCACGGATTTACTTCAAACTTACTACACCTTAGTAGGCCATTAAAACAACGCAGTGTGCCAGTAGTAAGGTGCAATATACCGGCAATTACGACAAAATCACAAGAGAAGTTTTACGCATCTATTACGTGGCGTATGTACAGGGTGTTTCAAAAATGACCGGTATATTTGAAACGGCAATAAAAACTAAACGAGCAGCGATAGAAATACACCGTTTGTTGCAATATGCTTGGGACAACAGTACATTTTCAGGCGGACAAACTTTCGAAATTACAGAATTCGAAATTCGAAATACACAATTTTCAACAACAGATGGCGCTGCAAGTGATGTGAAAGATATAGAAGACAACGCAGTCTGTGGGTGCGCCATTCTGTACGTCGTCTTTCTGCTGTAAGCGTGTGCTGTTCACAACGTGCAAGTGTGCTGTAGACAACATGGTTTATTCCTTAGAACAGAGGATTTTTCTGGTTTTGGAATTCCACTGCCTAGAACACAGTGTTGTTGCAACAAGACGAAGTTTTCAACGGAGGTTTAATGTAACCAAAGGACCAAAAAGCGATACAATAAAGGATCTGTTTGATTTCAACGGACTGGGAACGTGACGGATGAACGTGCTGGAAAGGTAGGGCGACCGCGTACGGCAACCACAGAGGGCAACGCGCAGCTAGTGCAGCAGGTGATCCAACAGCAGCCTCGGGTTTCCGTTCGCTGTGTTGCAGCTGCGTTCCAAATGACGCCAACGTCCACGTATCATCTCATGCGCCAGAGTTTACACCTCTATCCATACAAAATTCAAACGCGGCAACCCCTCAGTGCCGCTACCATTGCTGCACGAGAGACATTCGCTAACGATATAGTGCACAGGATTGATGACGGCGATATGCATGTGGGCAGCATTTGGTTTACTGACGAAGCTTATTTTTACCTGGACGGCTTCGTCAATAAACAGAACTGGCGCATATGGGGAACCGAAAAGCCCCATGTTGCAGTCCCATCGTCCCTGCATCCTCAAAAAGTACTGGTCTGGGCCGCCATTTCTTCCAAAGGAATCATTGGCCCATTTTTCAGATCCGAAACGATTACTGCATCACGCTATCTGGAGATTCTTCGTGAATTTTTGGCGGTACAAACTGCCTTAGATGACTCTGCAAACACCTTGTGGTTTATGCAAGATGGTGCCCGGCCACATCGCACGGCCGACGTCTTTAATTTCCTGAATGAATATTTCGATGATCGTGCGATTTCTTTGGGCTATCCGAAACATACAGGAGGCGGCGTGGATTGGCCTCCCTATTCGCCAGACATGAACCCCTGTGACTTCTTTCTGTGGGGACACTTGAAAGACCAGGTGTACCGCCAGAATCCAGAAACAATTGAACAGCTGAAGCAGTACATCTCATCTGCATGTGAAGCCACTCCGCCAGACACGTTGTCAAAGGTTTCGGGTAATTTCATTCAGAGACTACGCCATATTATTGCTACGCATGGTGGATATGTGGAAAATATCGTACTATAGAGTTTCCCAGACCGCAGTGCCATCTGTTGTTGAAAATTGTAACTACTGTAATTTCGAAAGTTTGTCTGCCTGAAAATGTACTGTTGTCCCAAGCATATTGCAACAAACGGTGTATTTCTATCGCTGCTCGTTTAGTTTTTATTGCCGTTTCAAATATACCGGTCATTTTTGAAACACCCTGTATCTGTTCTGAGGTACTGGACTTAAAAGTTCATGGTGGTCAATTGATCAGGATTCGAGCTTTGGAAGACCAATGTGTATATGGTGACGGTTCGACTCCCTATCGAACTTCATTATTAATCTGCTTTTTTTTTTCCACCACTGGTCATATTATTTAATTTATGACATTGGATAGTTGATATAATGAGGAAAAAGAACGTGTATTTGCATGAAGTTCCAATTTATGTTTTTATGTCTATATGACCAATCCCATCCTGCAACGTGTTGTGGTTCAAATGGTTCAATTGGCTTTGAGCACTATCGGACTCAACATCTGAGGTCATCAGTCCCCTAGAACTTAGAACTACTTAAACCTAACTAACCTAAGGACAGCACACACATCCATGCCCCAGGCAGGATTCGAACCTGTGACCGTAGCAGCAGTGTGGTTCTGGACTGAAGCGCCTAGAACTACTCGGCCACAACGGCCGGCGCCAACGTGTCCTGTCGAGAGCACACACGACGAATAATTGTACATTACTTTTGTGGTATGGCACATTGTGACTTACCATATTACTGATTGTGAATAGTCATTCACATCATTATTTAACAAGGTTTGACTTGGGCTTGCCAAGACTACCCACGTCCTTGAAAATATAACTGCAAATAGTAAATATTTAAATAACATACGAAATTCACTACAACTTTATGAAAATGCACATAGGATTTTTTTCACTATATTGTCTCTCAAATGCCATATAAATTAAATATGTGACCAGTGATGAAAAAAGTATATAAGGGGCATTCAAACGAAATCCAGTCACTAGTGTAAAGTAACGGTAACGATTTTATTAACTCAAAAATGTAGTTATATGCAGTACACATACTAAAAATAGTCGCCAAAACTGTTGGCACATTTATCCCATTGTGACACTAGCCATTGATTCCATCCTTGAAGAAGCTACTAGGCTGCTGTCGGATCCATGCCTGGAACCTGTCACACACTTCGTCGTCCGTTGGGAATTGATGTCCCCATTCCAGGAACTCGACAAGCAATGAACCCTTGTGGCCAAAAAAGGAGGACACTATGACCTTACCAGAACTGCTGTGCACGGCCTTTGATTTCTTTGGAGGTGGTGAAGTCGCATGTTTCCACTGCTTGCTCTGACGCTTATTTTCCAGTTCAAAATGGTGACACTATGTTTCGTCACTTGTGACAATATGTGACAGAAAGCAGTATTCATCCTCATGATAATGTTGCAGCTAAAAGACAGTGCCATTCGAGTATTGTGCTGTTCAGTGGTCAGTTGGTGGGGAACCCACTGTGCACAGATTTCTCTATGCATTATGGTGTGGGCGGTGCCCATGTTAATACCCAGTAACCACTGGATTTTGTACATGATGATTCTGTAGTTGTCCAAGACTAAAGCATTCACTTCCGCAACCATTTCCAGTGTAATGACACGATGAGCCTGTCCAGGACGAGCATAGTGTTCCAGTGACTAACGGCCCTCAAGGAATTATTTGCGCCATTCTACAACACTTGAACTACTCATTGTACACAGCGTTCATCTGTCAATACATTTCACAGCCTACAACTCCCTCTACCACCAAAAATCAAATCATTCCTTGTTGTCCCTGCTTACTCGCCTGCATGTAGTGGATGATAACTTGTGTGACCACCTTCTCTTTGGCGTGAAACCGCACTGGTGCTATACAACATCAAATTGTGTGCACGCATCAGTCTCTCTACCAATAGATGGCACCACAATACTCGGAGTTACGTGGTGTCACCATACGTGTGAGACAAAGGTAGATGCTCTGACCAGGTTTCATTTGAATGAACCTCATAGTAACTGCAGTTAATGCTGAAGTACATTTGAAGAGCAGTACTACTGGACAAAGGGTGATTGGAGACAAGTGATTTGGATTGATGAGTGAGGGTAAGCATCTATATCCTGTGGCAATCTGCTGGAGGAATTTGGGTTGGGCAAATGCCTGGATAACATTACCTGCTATCATGTGTTGTGCCAACAGTGAAATATAGAGGTGTAAATGTTACAGTATAAGGGTGTTTATGTTCAGTGTGTGGTTCCTTACTGCACTTCAGAATAAGATAAATGTAGAAAGATATAAACGTATTTTACAGTATTGTTACTGTGTACAGTAGAGGAGCAGTTCAGAGAGTATGACTGTAGCAATATGACAGTAATCCCTGTCACAAAGCAGCATCTTTGAGTCAGTGGTTTGTGGACAGCAACATTCCTAATATGGGCTGGCCTGCTTAGAGTCCCGATCTGATCCCAAACAACATCTTTTGATGTGTCACGTCAGCTTCGCTCCAGACACCAGTGTCCTACATCACTACTGTATCTGGATGTGGCTCTGGAGGAAGAAAGGGCTACAATTCCTCCATGGACATTGACATCTTACTGAAAGTACTACCATTAATGTTCAAGCCATCATAAAGGCAAAATTTGGACATACCCCATATCTGTGTCGTTAATAAATGTCTACATACTTTTGATTAGGTGGAATATGGTAGTAGATGATACTCATGACCTATATCTTTCCTCACTTGTGCATTCATTTCCAGTAAATGACTGCCAAGTTGATGGTGGTGAAGGGTACTTCTTTTCTAGATAAAACTCGTAATGTACGGAATGCATTTATAGTTCTTGTATATATAGTCAGATAGTAATGTAACATTCTTAACGTGAAGTCCACTGTTGTCTTTACTCACCAAAAGCTGAAAGATTTTTGGAATAGATGTCCAATCCTGATCAGTTTCTACCACAAGATATTGTGCCAGACATAAACTATGGACTTAAAAGCTGCTTACTGTTTTGTTCCTGCAGCTGTTTGAGAAGTGAGAACCAACCAACCAGTGACTGCAAATAGTGATTAAATCGGAAATTTGTAGGTACTGAAAAAGCTACCTTTTTGTCATGGTGCTTTGTAAGTACACAGGCCTGCTGTAAGACTCCACAGCCACAGTTTTACTTAAAATGCCAATCTTATATAATTTATAAATCTTACTGAATGCTGTAATGCACATCCTGATTTGTGATAGAAGGGTTGACCCTGCTGGTCCTTTCTTCTATTCCTTATTCTTTTTTTGTGGCTATGCACAAGTGCTATGTGGTTTCTGATACTGTCTGTGCTTGCCAGGCTGTGAAAAGGATCCTATTCATTTCAAGAATCAGCATGCTGTGTGAAAAATTAAGACTGTTTCCAGTTACAAAAAGAAAGAGAAACAATTTTTTGTTTACTGTGATGGCATATGTGGCCTCATTAGTAGTATCTTACATATACAGATTATTTCAGATGTGACACATATAGATACATATTAAATATTTTTAACAATAATAATTCTGCTTGTTGTCTTCACCTCTTTCAGTAGTCTTAATGTTTGTGGGCTGCTTCAGGCACACACTTGTTTTCTGTCTGATGTCATATTCATATTTTATGTTTGCATAAATAAATTGTGAAGGAGCTCTGTGTCCAATGAAAGATCTCAAAAATGTACCTGTACTCACTTGGTAATGCCATATGGTTTACAGGAAAACATTGGGGTGAGAGTAACATGTGATATATTGTCATTCTGTGAAGTTTACAAAATAATTGATAAATTTCATTTTTTTCAAAAGCAAATTAGAGTAACAGTTTGTGATATAAATTTCTTGCACAGAAAAACTAACAATTTTTTTTGTTTCAGCCCTGTTACTGTATCGAATCTGTCGATGCTGCCGTCGCATCTATGTGAAGCTGTTCCACACAATCTTCCATGCTCTTGCCATACCATGCATTGTGGTTGGATTTATAGCAGTACTTGATTCACACAACCTTGCAGATCCACCGATAGCAAACTTCTACTCCCTGCACAGCTGGATGGGGCTGGTTACCATGGGCCTGTTTGCACTGCAGGTAATTATACTTGTAAACACCATTTTAGTAGCTCCTTTTAACTTCATCAATGAACTGGCACTAGCACATACGTGAACTAATTTTAAAAACAACATGTTAAGGGAAAAGGGAAAGATTGATGCTGATAGGTACAGTCAATACATACTGCAGAGCGCATCAGAACTTACTCCTTATCGAAGAATTGTTGTAGGTACTTAATATAGAATTTTTTACTTTTTCAAGCAAATCGCTTTATTGATAAGTAACAACTGTGTATATGCTTATCATGTCAATGGGTGGATAAAGGTTTGAAAAATGTAATGCAAACAGCCTCCATTACCTCAGCAATCACAGCATTTCAGTATCGACAAACACCAGCTTGCTAACAGCTCTGCAGTAAACACTCGTCAGATAATGCAGCCTATCTTGTTTTGATACTGTGATCATCTTTTGTCTATTGCATTTCTACATTGCCATCAGCTGTACAAAGTGGTTTCATTAAAATCTGGCAAGTTATGGAGATGATAACTAGTTGTTAATTCTAGCTAAATCTTTCACTACTAAAGAACTGATACAGTTGAGATGTGTTTGTTATGCAGAAAATAATAGAGAGATGTGATTTCAGATTTTCCTGGTGTATGATAATATTGAACTCTTCTCAGGTGTTCAGTGTGATAGTGTCGTCTAAACATAGTGGTATTTTGGCAAGTTAATTTGTTGGCAACTTCAGGCAATTCTGATGACTGATTAACTATTAAAGCTTTGGACTCAAGTTTGAATGCACTCAAAATACAATGTCAGTATGTTAGAAGATCCATTTATGTCATATCAACTGAAAAATTAAGATGACACCATTTAGGTTAGCCACCTCTACATTAGCAATTTCCCGATCCTGGTGGTGGCAGCTTAGTGACTGAGGAATGTGGTTTGTATCCCAATTACTCACTTCCTCCAGCATTTCACATCCTTGACTAGGCCCCAGAATAGTGTTAATTGCTCTGTTAGTAAGACATTAAACAAGCTCCCATCTATCATAAAGCAATAAATTGGGAATCCTTATAAATTCAAAAGAAAACAGGAACTATACATCACTACCTACTGTTTCTACAAATTATTTGAATATCTCGATTCAGGGTTAACTACACAGCAAGTATAACTGTTTGTTATAAAACTCCAGTATTTTTAGATGTAAAAACTGTTTTGTTTGAAAGTTCCATTGTAACTGAGTAAATATTAAGCTACTAATAGCAGATGGCGAGCAGTTATATAGTAAAACCGTGGAGGGAGCACCCTTTTTCAAGGTAGTAAATTTCTTACCAATTTACTTGATGAGATTTAGATGACATAAGTGTGAATAGCATTAAGAAATATATTGATAGTCTGTTGTTAATACAGTAAAGCAGATTAAGTTGTTGTCTTACATTAATGTGTATCTTGACTTGTTCCACACCCATGAAGGTTCTCCTTCTCAATTGGATCTATGGAACATTATGGATAGACACATAGAAACATGGATGTTTGTTTGTTTGTTTGTTTGTTTGTTTGCTTGTTTGTATGTATGTATGTATGTATGTATGTATGTATGTATGTGAGCAGCAGTCATTAGGATCACCTGAGGATAGTAACAAATCAGTTTGCAGAAATGTCTCACCATCTACATGACACCACTGTCTGAGAACCTGCAAAGAGATCAAAGTTGAAATTGTTCATAAATTTCAAAAAGAATTTTGGATTCTCTAGGAATGTTTTCAAATGTTCTGGAATAAGAAGTAATGTGTTTTACAATTATCTCGGGTGTTCATGAATGAGCTTTTGTGCATTGCAACTCAAAATTCCCATTATAAAGTTCTGAAACTTTTGAGGTCTGAGAATATATAAGCTGAAATAATGACCCTGTTACGTTCTTACAATAGTAAGCAAGAATTCAGTGTGAATATTTAAGTGAGAGTTTTATAAAAAACTGATATTTCATGAGTTAGTGATTTTTCTATGATAGTTATAGCTCTGAATCTATAATAAATGAATTACTAAAATTTAGTAAGTTTTAGGTATAAAGTGTCACATGCAAAACTCATGCATAAATATTGCCATTTATGTTTCTGTATACAAGTCATGTTGGTACAGTTCTTGAGTTTATCATATTAGTGATGCGTATTTGAAGTGCTTGTCAAACAAGCCTAAGTTTTTAATTTTATTCCTATCAGTTACACAAAATTTTAAAAGGGAGTCATTTTGACTTTCTTTTCACTAAAGGTATTTGTGTCATTTTTAAGTAAATCATGGATGTAATATTGTATATTTATTGTACCCCATTGTGCTGCATGATGCAGCACAGTGACAGAAAACAATGGACTCCTCTTCATAAGCAATGGGTGCAACCTACCATCTTCCCATTCTGATTTAGGCTGTCTGTGAATTGCTTGTAATCACATCAGGCAAGTAATAAAGGAGTCTTTAAAAAAACATGTGTCTACTTTCTTCCCCAGTCCTCTCCAGCTGAGCTAGTGCTGTCTCAAATTCTCGGATGAGTATGATGCTCTAGTTAAACATTCATTTGTATTCTACCTTCTGTCATTTTGTACTAGATACAAAATTTTTTATCAGTAGCAATTATAAATACACAGTTATGTGAATGGCCATAGGTGAAACTTCTAATAAACAATATAAAGTAATTTATAGTAATGAAGTTATTAGGGAATCTTTACACTGAATTATGAAAGATGTGAGTGAAGTGTTGTATAATATTCATATACATGCAAGTTTCAGCTCAGATGGCAAACCAGTACAAAGAAAAGAAGGGTAGGCTGAGACATATTTGAAGACAATATTACTGAAGGGGAAGACAGGATAGATAAATATAAAGCAGAGATGTAATACTGCAACAAGAAATTGACAGACCACCCTCAGAATGATTGAATCCTTGGCCCTCCTCAGCCCAACAAGCCACGTTCCCCGCTGTCAGTCTCCATGTGAAGGATGGCTACATCGGTACCTCCACGCTTATGAAACTTACTGACCACCACAATACCTCCACTTTGACAGCTGCCACCCATTCCATATCAAGAATTCCCTTCCATATTGCTTAGCCGCATGTGGTCATGCCATCTGTAATGAGGAGCAGTCCCTCTCCATATGTGCCTAGGATTTCACTGAGACTTTCAACTGCTGAAATTGCCTTCCCACTTTATCCAGAAACAAATCTCCTGTGCTTTATCTCCCGATTCCTCAGATACTCATTGCCTGACCAAACAGAGCACCCGCCTCATGACTCATTGTGATCCAGGACTTGAGCAGCTGATCACATTCTCTGCCAGGATTCTGACTACCTCTCACCATTACCTGAGCTGAGATATATCCTCCTCACTACCTTACCCACCCCATCCACAGCTGTATTCCTCCACCCACCCAAACTATGCAGTATCCTTGTCTGGTGTCTGTCCATATGAGTGACCATCACCAAATTGTGGCCAAGAGACAGCAGGACCATCCAGCTGCTGAGCATGCCACTGAACACAATATGTGTGACTTCAAAAATTGCTTCACAGCTGTGTCATCTGCATTCTTCCCAGCGACACCAGCTTTTCTCAATTTCATAGCTGTGAACTCCTCACTACCTTACCCACCCCATCCACAGCTGTATTCCTCCACCCGCCCAAACTATGCAGTATCCTTGTCTGGTGTCTGTCCATATGAGTGACCATCACCAAATTGTGGCCAAGAGACAGCAGGACCATCCAGCTGCTGAGCATGCCACTGAACACAATGTGTGTGACTTCAAAAATTGCTTCACAGCTGTGTCATCTGCATTCTTCCCAGCAACACCAGCTTTTCTCAATTTCATAGCTGTGAACTTGCCCTGCACTATAATTTTCCTTCCTGTAACACTCTTGAGCTCAACTGAGTGAGGTATTCATCATTAAAAATCTTTGACCATGTACACACTGATGTAAGGAATGTAATTAACTTCAAACACAAACTGAAATCACTCCTTCTCCATTGAAAGATTTCTGAATGTTTAGTTGTATGGTGTCTTGGTCTCTGTGCATGTGTTTGAGAGGGGGAGAGATAAATTAAACAGAGTTAACTATAAATTACTATATGAATATGGAACACAATATAAATTAATATTTTTTGAATGATTTCTTGAAACCTTCAGCTGCCATTCTCTTTATTTCCTGTAAGATTGTACAATTTTGGCCTTGGGCCATTTCAAGTATCTAAAACAGAAGTATCATACATTGGATACATTAGTGACACTTGTGATTTTGATGTAGTAACGAGTCATACCTGGAGATAAACTAGGCGCACATTAGCGCATTATAACTTACTATATGGATGATTTTTTAGTAGCAGATTATGTCATATACGTCGTTGCTCCTATGACATCATGTTATGCTCATAAAATAATTAGTGGTGTTCACGCTATTTTAGGAGTACTTTTGAGCAGTTGTTGCAAAGCTCTTTTGTATAACATACTTAATACTAGGAAGATTATAATTATTTTACAGAAATTTGCTACCTAACCTGCATATGCTTTTGTTCTTACTTACATTCAGTTATCGTAAATCATTGGTGTAAATATGACTGTATGTAATTCCTTTAAAATAACTTGTAAATATTTGTTTTGTTACTGTAGGAGCAGGTCATTTTTGAACAGTTGGTACAAATATCTTATATACCACTTTTATCACAGTATTCTAATGAAACAGTACTGAGAACTACAAGAGTCGAGTAAAACTGTATTATGGTTGCATTTTATGAGCATAACATGATTTCATAGGAGCAAAGTCATATATGACATAATCTGCTACTAAAAAATCATCCATAAAGTCAGTTATAATGCACGCCTAGTGTATCTTCAGATATGACTTGTTCCTACATCAAATCACAATTCTCACTAATGTAGCCAATGTATGATACTTCCATTTTAGATACTTGAAAATGGCGTAAGGCCAAAATTGTACAATGATACAAGAAATAAAGAGAATGGCAGCTGAAGGCTTCAAGAAATCTTTCAAACAATTCATCACAGCTGCAGACCCTATCACACTGAAAACTATAAATTAATACTTTTGTGTCTACTATTGGACTACATCTCACATTATTTTTTTCTGGTATGGCTCCAATGTCAGACAGTTTCTGACAAATTTCCATTATTGTGCTATAAATAAGAGTTGGGGAGAACACAGTAGGTAGAAAAATTTGATGGGAAAGGCTTAAGAAATCATGTCCGTATATGGGGAGCATGTAGGCATATTTTCCATTGAGAAGATGTACTATAATTGTGAAACTGGTGTCTTCCGTATCACAGTTAGTGGTCAAATAATGATCCATGAAACATGCAAATAATTAAACTAAATGCTGTCATTTGGGTTATTGAAGTACTGAATGATGTATACTTCTGAATCTAAATAGAAATATTAATTTACAGTATTAAAAATGGTGTTTTATTGTAACAGAATTTTCACACTACTGTAAGAGCAAGATGAATTCTGTTGCCTCTTCGGTGTAGAAACTGCACACTTGTAGATTCCTTTTGGCAGGGATGTAACTGAAATATTTATTGTAGGTTGCTGTACAAATTGTGAATCAAAAATACTGTCAGATTTGCAACATTATTTGTTATTTATCTAGACTAAAAACACACAATGAATGAATTTTTAGTCTGCAGTGGAGTATGTATTAATATGAACCTTCCAGGCAGATTAAAACTGTATGTCAGACTGGTACTCAAACCCAACACCTCTGCCTTTAGTGGGCAAGTGCTCTACCAAATGAAATATCTGAACATGACTTGTTACCTGTCCTCACAGCTTTACTTCCTACAATACCTCATCTCCTACTATCGACACTTCATAGAAGTTTTGCTGCAAAACTTATGGGAATGAGATTTTCACTCTGCAGCGGAGTGTGCGCTGATATGAAACTTCCAGGCAGATTAAAGCTGTGTGCCCAACCGAGACTCGAACTCGGCCCTGGCAGAAGTAAAGCTGTGAGTACCGGGCGTGAGTCTTGCTTCGGTAGCTCAGTTGGTAGAGCACTTGCCCACGAAAGGCAAAGGTCCCGAGTTCGAGTCTCGGTCGGGCACACAGTTTTAATGTGACAGGAAGTTTCAAAACTTACGGGGCTGGCACTTCTGGAAGAAAGGACCTTGTGAAGACACGGCTTAGTCACAGCCTGGGAGGATTGTTTCCACAATGAATATTCACTTGCAGGCTCTGGCTAAGCCGTATCTCTGGAATATCCTTTCTTCCAGGAGTGCTGGTCCTGCAAGTTTCTGTAGCAGAACTACTGTGAAGTCTGGAAGGTATAAGATGAGGTACTGATGGATGTAAAGCTGTGAGGATGGGTCATGCTCGGGTAGCTCAGTTGGTAGAGTACTTGCCCATGAAAGGCCAAGTTCTCAAGCTCAAGACCTCATCTGGCAACAGTTTTAATCTGCAAAAAAACCTGATATATGTGCCGTCTAGGTACATAATAAATTTTATTGTAGATAACTAATCATGGTTGTCTCCTCTGTTGAAAATACTTTCTCTAAGTATCTACTTTCAGGTTAGACCAAATGGTTTCCTGTTGTATACATGCAAGTCACAAGCATGTGTGTGCTGAGTCAGGGCTGTTTGGTGGAAAAAAATTGTTAAAAATGAAAGCAATATTTAATATACATACAAAATTAAGGGTGACTGTGTTGATGAAAATTTGAAATAAACTGAATCTGCATAAAGTGTGAATAATGTACTTTACACTAAGCTTTAATGCCTACATATCGAGTTTAAATGCTTATTTACTTCTAGTGTAGTTCGTACAATTTGTAGAAAGGATAGTTACATTTTAGTAATCTGTAGAACAGATGATTAATATTACTGTTTGTTCCAGTTTGTTGTAGGCTTCTTCAGCTTCCTGATCTTGCTGTGCTGTGAAGGTGCAACAGCAGCATTCCGAGCTTCTCTAGTACCCATACACGCATCCTTTGGCATAACAACTTTCATGCTGGCTGTAGCGACATGCCTTACAGGTCTCACAGAGAAGGCCTTCTTTAAGCTTAGGTATGTATTCCAGAGAGTGAAAGTGTATTTTATTTACAGGAAAGGGACTAATCTGTCTTTACTTTCTATTTGCTACAGTCCAAATAAATTATTACCAATGTTTTAAAAAAGACACACGTGGAACACAATATTAACTTTATGTCAGAATAGGATAACATTTACAAGCTGTGAAGTTAAATTTAGAAAATTATCTTTCTGCTTCGTAGACAAATCTTGAAGCTTTCTTAATAGCTTCATACTGCATTTTTGTGCAATGTGATATGATTCTATTTGAAAAGTAGATATTTCAGCTATCTGCCATCTATTTGAAAAATAGTTTGCATCTTAAAAGCATCATGAATTATTAGTGTCATATAAGTATCAAATGTGAAAACTTCAAAATCATCTTAAAAATTACCTGAGAATGTCACAGTAGCACATTCTTAGCTCCATGTTTAGTACAAACATTCACATCATTGTCATAAACAAATAATCTTTCCAAACTTCCCATGTGCCTTTAGTAAGGTGGAATGGCATACTGCTACTATTAAAGTCCTTATTCCAAATGAACACATACAATCTGTCCAGTCAACTGGTTAAGCAATGGAATGTTGCTTAAAAGTAGACTTCGTCTGCATAGATGTGTTACAGAAAAGGAATGAAATGTGAGGGACAAGACTGATGTCATGCCTACAATTTTGCAGGTAAAACACACATATTTTTAGAAGCAGCCCTCTTAAAATAACAAAATGGTAGATAGAAGCAGAAATTATAAATTGCTATTAAGTTCTGTTACACGGATATGTTAACAATAGTTTCACATTGAGCAAAAATAATAATAAATTGCTGCTGCTATACTTAATTTACACTACAATGACAAGATATAAAACTTCGTCATATGTTATGTGTGAAAAGCTAAAAGTTAAAAAAGAAAGAAATGTTCACTGGTGTGTTGTTATTAAAAATGGTGGGAAATGGTACACACAAGAATAGTTCTGAAATTAATAGGAATACGCTACCCAATAGTGGGTATAATTTAATGTCTGTGCATTTCGTCATTAATGATTCTGTTCATTACATTTCATAAAATTTGAATCGATTAATGTCTTCCATTTATTCCCAATATTTGGTCTTAACGTAATCCATATTATTTTGATTTCCTTCTGAAAAGGCCTCCTGTGCCACTAGTTTATTTAACAATTCCTTTCCAAAGTAGCTTTCTTTACTTGTGCATTTATATCTCTGATATTCGGGGTAAATCACCTTTTTAGTTATTTGTTATTTACTGACAATTTTTCCTCATTTTTGTTTCTGTGTTGAGATTTTAATGTCTGCTCTGTCTTTTTCAATCTTCCTTCAGTCCTTTATCCTGATCTGGGAACAGTAGGTCCACTTACTGTGTGACACATTAATTGCAGTCTACAGATTGCTTCTAGTCTTCAAATTATCCATCATAATCAACTTTCTATTCTCGTACTTTGTCTACAGTGGCCATACGTATCAGATGACTAGTTTTTTTTAACCCTTATTACTACTCTAACCTAAACATTTTCTGTTCCTGCTTTGTCACTTTCACTTTGGCTGTGGAGGTAGAAATATATTGTTTCCTGAAGTTCAAATTATCATATTTAATTCTGTTTCTTTTATTCTGTAACCTTCTCAGGTATCACTGGTTAATTTAGTTCCCATAACTATTATAATACATATTATTTACTTGTGACTTGCATCATAGCCACAGTAGACAATGTTATCAACTTTGCATAAATTAAAATAAAGAGAACAAAAGCTATTACATTGGTCATCAGAAATAATGATTGATGTTCTGAAATTACTGGTGAGTTTTAATGGTTGTTATTTATAATTTATTTCCCTGACATTTCAGTTTCTGTTAACTTTCTTTTATTCTTAATGATTTTCCAAACCTCCATTTTTTCCTCTAGTAATTTCAATACTGGACACTTTTATTCTTATGTTACTTTAACTGTCATTAGCATATATACATTACATTTATGCACATATCAATTATCAATTTGCAGCACCAATTACCAGAATTTGCCTGAGGAGGCTGTCATAGTGAACGCACTTGCCATAGTGCTTTCAGTCAGCGCAGTTGTTGTTGGCTACATCGTCATGAGGGATGACTTCCGTTACCGTGGTCGTATTCTGATTACATCAGATGGAGATCTATGAAGATCTTAACACTTCTCATAAGCTTCTCATGTGATATTCAGAAAACTATTTACAAGGAATATAAATTGAGATTTCATATTTTCATTCATAAGAACACTTTTGATTAAGTGATTGTATTGAGCAATGCTCAAATAAAAACATTTTTGTTACACTTCTTGCCTGTTCTCTGATTCTGATTACTCTCTTGTGGAAATACTCAGATTTCTCTTACTTTATGGTATGTATCAGCCCTAAATCAGCTTACTAACTTCACTGCACAGCAGATGGCACTCTCAAGGTGATGGTACACTGCACTGAATGCATTTGGTATTAGTCTGTCACACAGCCTTCTAACAATAACCTGTTGCTTTTCAGTCACAGTGGACACCTAACGTCATTAATTCATCTTTCTTCATTCCATCATGGTGGAAACTGAATTCAGTTTTTTAAAGTAACAATTTCATGTTTGCCTATCTTTCCTGTTTATAATTATAATTTAATACTGTTTTCTTACGCACCCTTGTTTTTTCCTCTTTTTAAGTAACACCAAATTAAATGTATCAGATGCAAGAGTTCAGGTAAATCGGTCATTTACTAGAGTTAGTTCCTATCAGCATTTGCAGAAAGCAATATATGACTTTCATATCAAGAAAAAAATAGTTTTATCTTCCACAGTGATAGTTAAAACTAAGTATTAATGACCAGCTTAGAAAATTACCTTAGGCCGGTAACAGTTACTGACAAGATAAGAATTCGACAGAGCTATGCAAGTTCTGGAAAGGTAACTGTTACTTGTCATTTGAAGTATTTGCCAGAAAAACATTTTACTTTCTGTCTGCTAGTGCTTAGTGATTTATATTTTCTCAAAAAGTTGCTATGTTTAGTGAGATATCAACTTCTAAGAACTCTGCCAGAAATTCACATGCATATCATTCAGTATATTTTGTGTCGTTATCCAAGAATACTAAGGAAATGAAAAATCTTTAATTCAGAGAGCATTAATAGGTGCCATTACAGCATCTGCTGGCTATGGATTCAAGACATCTGAATTTTTTCACAATGAAATTGTGTTTTAGTAAAGAACAGGACACTATATTTCCAAGTCAAACATAACTCATCAGCCTGTTTTCATATTGAAAAATGTTTGCATGTAATTAACATACAACAAATATATCTCAGTTATTACCAAGGGTCTGTGAATGAACCACTGAGTAGCTGTATTACTCTTGCAGTGATCTATGCCTAGCATAATACTGGTTTCATCCGTCAGCAAACACAAAAGGCGTCAGGCTAATGGAGCAGTACCAAAAAAGACTTACAGGTGACAGTCAAAGTTACGCAATATTGCCATTTGCAAAAGAGATTTTTTGGTTTTTCTCAGTTTCTGTAATTTTCTTGTTCCCAAAATTTAAAAACATAAAATGAAAGTATTTCATAATTTGAAGGTTTTATTATATCTCCCTAATAGACCTGATTTATTTATTTTTAGAGGCTCTGGGGCAATTCTTCAGTACCTGTCACATTTTTGTTTATTTTGTATTATGCTGCTTCGGCAGCAGTATACAGGTATGAAAGACCAATATAGTCTAACATGACCTTAATTCGTATCAGTCTAAATCATAATGTCATTTATTATGTTTTATTCACGAGAGACTGAAGTTTGTTTTCTGTCCTCCTGTGGAAACACTTACGTGATACGTTAGCACAAATGCAAAACACCCATTACAAACTTGCTGTTGTTTGAACCATGTTTATGCTTGTGTGTTGTCTCACAGGGTTCCTGCATGGTGTGGCATGTGCACAAATTTATGTTTGTTTCTCTGTGTGCTTTCAGCTCTAAGTATTCGGAGATGCCTGAGGAAGGGATAATCATGAATGCTCTGGCTATGGTGTTGGTAGCTTTGGGGATACTTCTGTCTTACGCTGTGCGGAGGGAACCATTCCGCACACAAGTTAAGACTTTCGTCACTGAGCGACTGTAGACTAGTTTTACAATACGTTATTTGGACTGAATTGTTTCACTGCTGTAATCTAATGTCACAGAAGCTTTGTAGGTTCAGTTGTTCCTACGCTGTATTGGAAGGAAAAAAAATTCTTTAACTGTTCAATCCAGAAATAGTGAACCATTAGAATTTTTATACATTTTCTTATCAAGATTGTCAGTCTTATCTTCATAACAGTGGACAGTGCCCTTTTTAACAGTGTACAAGCTGAAAGGACCAAAAAGGATATATTCTGTGTACAAAGACATTTTATTCCTGCTAAGGTACCTTATTATTATCCATACCATTTTTATAGACATTCTGTGTGTTCTAGCATAGTCACTTTTTATTACTTCGGTGCAGATAATCAGTCTTGTATATCGTTTTATAAATCATGCCTTTGTACATAAGCTTTGTAGTTAATAAGGAAAAATACTGACATACATTTGTGTACATGATCCATTTATATATATACACAAAAATTCAGATCTGTGCAAATGCGTGCATGAGTGTTGTATTTAAATAACTTGCTCTAAATATAGAGAAAAGTTAATGAGCAGTATGACTGAATATTAAAAGTAATTTGTTGTTATTGTTTGATGGCAGAAAATTTTAGAAAACTATAAATGTTAATTAGACCTAACATATTTTGCACACTTGTGCAAAGTTCGAAATATTTGTCTTTGGAGCAGATTCTTTTTTTCTAAAAAAAGAAATCTGTTCTATGATTACATCTTTCCTCATATTGTCTGCGTCACAAAAAGTTTTTAATTTTACCTCTGCCATCATTGTTATCTTTTTAAATCTTTTGGTGTGAAGATACCATGAGTGTTGACTTGACAGAACACGTAAAGAATTCGGTCAAGTAAGGAATTCTATTATTCAGATTTTTGTTATTGAGATATCAGATTAATGTATGAAAGAAATAATAGATTTACATTTATGCTATAATTATTACATCGAAGCATTCAAAATGATAAGTGTTATTGGAGTATAAAAAGTTTCATATGTAACCTGAAGAAGTTTGACATTAAAGTATTAAAAAAACTGCCGTATTTTAGAAGTTCTTTGTCTGCTCACTGTCAATTACAAACAGCTATTTTTGAACTTTGATAAAGTCAAATGTAATGTGTATTACATGCTTATAAAGCATGCTAACATCCATTTAAAACTCAGTTTCTATACGTCAGACAACAAGTGTGTGGTTTCTACAGGAATTGTATAAGATACCATTTACTCATAACACAGTGAACTCACCACTGGGATTATTTACAAACTTAAAATATGGTGTGATTAATATCATGACAGTGGCACGGAGTGTAAGTTATGAACTTCTGATAAAAAGAAACATTGAAAAGCATTTGAAAGTTTTAAACACAACATGAACATGAAGAAACCAAATCACTTGAACAAATAACAAATCTTGCATTGTATTAATATAACTTAATTATGTGCTTAAAAGTACCTCAAAATTAGCATTGTGTGCATTTTGATCTTTTCTGGGATGGCAGCAAGAATTGCATTCAATTTCCACACTATACTATGAGATCTGGAGATGATATTTATTTGCACTACACTGTACATATATTGGTGAAACATGTATAGTGTATTCATTCTAAACCTTGTTTTCATGCAATGGTATGATATGGTATGCCTTCATAAAACTACTCCTCCTCCTCCTCCTCCTCTCACTCCTCCTCTCCCCTTCCCTGTCCTCGTTATTCTTATTTGCTGCAATCGTCGTCACCAGCAGCAGCACTACCCTAGTTTCCAGAGAACCATAACTTCAGACTTTTAATGTTATCCTAGCATTTGAGCAGAATAGTAATGTCTGACTAAAATTTTAATGAAAGTTATTCTGTCTCATAATATTAACATCCCTCATCTATTGTCTGATTGGGAACAACAAATGTTGAACAGTGTTAGAGAACCACTACATACTGCACCTCGTGAAAGAATTCACAACCACTGAAATGCATACATACATTTGGAAGACCAACTCTGAAATAAAATTCTACAAGGAAGACACAAAGGAGGTTCTCAAACAGAACGGTAAATAATTTGTGAAACATACAATAAATCTCTTTTGATAATATTTACACAAGGACAAATATCACACAGAACCAAAAGAAAAACTATGTATAGGTAAGTTGCATTATGTAAAGATTTTTTGAACACAGTCATTATTAAAATGACTAAAAGCTAAGTGGCATGGATATGTGTGCAATTACCTTTAAAGACTGATTGGTTTCAATTATAAATAGTTATAATAGGTCATCCCAACTGCTTTTAATAATCATGAAACAGTTTCAAATTTCCTCAATTGAAGCCTCTTGCACCTATTCTCAATGCTCTTGGTGACAGTACATTATGCTGTCTCAGTCTACTCTTATGAATAAAATGAGTCTTTTTGTATGAATGATGTCCTCTCAATCACACTGTGTACAGGAAACTTTGACTATTGTGTATTCTTGCTTCTCACTTCATCTTCCTTCCCTTTTCTGTCTACCTCCACATATGATGTGACAGCAGATAGCTTTCCAACAACTCCGTAATATCTATGTAAATAAATATGCTTACTTTCTGAATAATACTCCGCTTTCAATGCTATTAGAATCTTTCAACATGCTAAAATATGTTTTGAGTGTGTTTATTGTATGTAGTGTGTGTGTGTGCCTTAAGTGTTGTGAATATTATATACTTTAATGTCCTTAGCAGATAAAGTGATATACAGATTTAAGCTATAATATGTGCAAACTGTTTAGTGTTTGTATGGTTATATGTTTATTCCTCAGTTAATGAAAGACAGCCATAACGTTGAATAAACTCCTAGTATTTGGGTATGTGTGTTTTACAGCATTTAAATATAATGTCAATCTGTATGTTAATATATTTACAAATAAAACAAAATTTCATATCCATTGCATTGATTTTTCATCCTCTTTAAGTGGAAGGCTAACATTGTAGGAAACTTCTAGCACCTGTTATTAATACATAAATGGTGAAGTAATAAATATCTCTCTCTCTCTCTCTCTCTCTCTCTCTCTCTCTCTCTCTCTCTCTTTCTACACACACACACACACACACACACACACACACACACACAGAGAGAGAGAGAGAGAGAGAGAGAGAGAGAGAGAGAGAGAGAGAGAGAGAGAGAGAGAGATGCTACAAGTGTATTTGATTTGCAATGATTTCCCATATAGAAGGTGAAGGTGTTTTATGTACATTGCTTGTGTCACTAATAGCTCATGGAGTAACAAGTAACACAACATAAATACTTTAGGTGGAGAGGTACAAGATATTCGAAGGCTACACAGAATGCAGTGTACTTCGTGGTGGAGCCCTTCCTCATTTTACCATGTGTGTGTCACAATATCTCAACAGTATGCCAAATTATTGGGTTGATCATAGTTGTACCAGACACTAAGGTATCCAGATCTAATACTGTTAAATTTTTATTTATGTAGTTAGACAAGTGCAGAATTGAATAGAATATAGGTCCATATTAGGTGCATTGCTAAGTCACACTGTATACATTAGTGTTCCTGTAAGTGTAGGGATTGAACTTCTGTTTATTTTCAACTGAATCACATTATATGTTACAATCATAACTGGTTTCAGACTCAAATGGCCATGTCAAGATGATAAACAGAAGTTTGAGAAGTCTGTCAGTGATCTCCTTCAATGGAATCTCACTTTTCCAAAACTCACTAAGACAGGAAATGAGAAATGTTTCCCTAAGAATTCAGATCTGTTCTAACTGCACTTAAGGTTGTATAAATTAATTGCAACCTTTTTAACTGTATTGCGTACTGCCAAAAATTTATTAAGAATGGTTCAAAATTTGTAACCTGATAAACAAAGAAGCTGAAAAATTATTGTGGTTATAAAGATTTAGAAGCATTCAGCACAGGGACCAGATACAATAGAGGCTATGTCTATGTAAAATTTCTTCTGTCATCTGCTTAAATATTGATCTCCAGAAGGGTCAGTACTGTGGCAAGAGTTGAACATTGCCACTTGAGGCAGAAAGGTTCATTGGAATATGTGTCATGTTGTTCTGTCAAATATGAATACTTCTAAATACTCATTTTATAGGCTGCAGTTACACAAGGTTTCACCATGGCTCTTTTCTATGTATTATTATTCCTTGCTGAAAAGCGCTCTTGAACTAGCTGATGATTTTGCTTTCTTCTTCTCATAATTCTTATCTTCTGCTTGAAATATGTCTTTTATCCTTCTGCCCAGTCTGTCTCAAAACAGATGATTCTGTATAAATGTTCTGAATACATCTGTCCTGGATCATGTCACTTGAAAATCTTTTTTCAGTTTCAAGCAGCCAGTTGTTCATAACTTTCACTGAGACGATAAGACTAAGAATTCTGATGATCAGCATGTTGTCATTTATCTTGAGTGTGGCCATGATGTTTAATAATCTTTTGGTGGAATTGTCAGAGTTTCTCAGTATGCTGATGCAATTACCAGGATTTTCTTTTCATCCACATTCCTCCTGTGCACCCTTGATCAAAAGTTTTCCTTATAATTTTTCTTCCTTACTCCTCTGTGTGTTGAATTTGGGCCTGCACCAGTTATTGAGGATTCCATTGCACTTTGATTACTGTGCTGTTGTGCTTAGTGTTGCACTTTGGGATATTGATTTTGTAGGCTTTTTGTTATTTAGAGATTCTCTCTTTGTGTGCTTCATAGTTTAATCTTTAATGTTGGCTAGTCTCCCTTACCAGTGTGATTTTACATACCAAAATATGAAAGAACTGAGGAGTTCCTTCCACATGCAGAATTTTTATATGTGAAATGTACAGTACACTTTCGGCTGCAGTTTCATGAATTTTTTCTTTGGAGTGAATCATATTGTTCTATTGTTTGAGAGAACTGCTAGATTGTCTGCAAATGAATTTTATTTTCACATAGTCCATCAATAGTTATTCCTTTTAGTTCTTTTTCCCCAGTAATGGTTGCTTTCTCCAATACAAGACTGAAGAGTACGGAGGTCTATGCTCCTGAACTCTCTGTATCACTGCCTCTTAGAGCAAAAATCGTTGACAAGCACAGTTCATAATTTTCATTCAAAATGTAAACAATGACTTCAGAAAAGAACTTGACATCTTACAATAACAGTCTAAGATATTAAACTGAATCCTCAATTAAGTGATAAGATCTACAGAATAAGCTTTACCAGAAACCTACCTGATGTTAACAAATTGGGTGGTCTGTTTGTGTTTTGAGTTTCAGAAGTAAGGCTTACAGAATTCTGGAACCTACTGGTAATGAGAACATCCTTCTCTAGTTTTTGATGTTTGTTTTATCCCATTTTTAGGTAAGATGTGGATTAGAATTGCATGAATTTATAAGTGAGACTGTTGCCACTTTTTTTTTTTTTACCATACCATTTCTTATTTTTAAAAAAGAATTATCATATTGGGTATCAAACAAAATTTGTGACTGGATGAAGCATTTCTTGGTAGGGAGAATGTTTTACTTTCGATGGAGAGTCATCAAAACATGTAGAAGTACCTGTAGGTGTTCCCATGGAGAGTATTTTGGGCCTCAAGCTGTTTATGTTGTATACTGTATTGATCTGACAGGCAATTAAACCCACTAACTGCCATGCAGCCAGCAGCAGCCATAGCAGAAAGCTCTGCGGCACTGCCAGTGGTCTTGTGGCAGTCAATGTGGTAATAGTAACCTCACTGTTTGCGGATGATGAAATGATACAAAAAGATGTACTAATTGAAAAAAGCTGCACAAATATCCTGTCAGATCATATTAGTTTAAATTTATGCAGAAACTGACAGGTTACTTTAAATGTTCAGAAATGTAAAACTGTTCACTTAAAAAAAATGCAGAAACATAACCTCTGATGATTACAATCTTATGATAACAATATTAATGAGTCCCACTTGTATCATGTCAATTCCAGCAAATGCCTGGATATAATACATTGCCAGACAAACAAGTGAAGCACCTTCAAGGAGAACAGGCAACAAAAAGGAACTTCACAGGTTGAGAGGGTATGTTATGTTATTTCAGTGACTACAAGATCAAGTCAAAATTACAAAGAATTTGGCAGTAGGAGCCCATTGCACCCCTTCTGGCATGGATCCATGAACAATTTCATTTGGAAAGAGTGTCATAAAGCTATCTCCATATTATGACCACTGACCTACTATTGATGTAAACACATCCAGATGGAAACAGTGTCACCTTGCAAGGAATGACTGCTAGTCAGACAAACGCACAGTGCGTGTAGTCCTGTGTTGAATGGAGAATGTGCACGACTCTAAGTTTGACTAAGGGCACATTGTGATGACCTGGAGGCTCAGCATGAGCATTTTGGAAACTGCCTGACTTGTCAGGTGTTTGATGAGTGCTGTGTTGAGTGTCTTCAACATGTTGTGAAACCATGTCCAGACATTGTGAATTGGGTGGCCACCCCTCATTACAGATGCTGGACGTTGCGGGCTGGGCAGACTGGTAAAACAGGACAAGTGGTGAACTGTGGCAGAACCAACATCAGGCTTTAATGCTGGGCAGAGTACAAGTGCTTCTGAACACACAGTGCAAGCCAGCGACCCATGCATTTGCCAGTGTTAACACCATAACATCAACAACTATGACTGAAATGGGCACATGACCATTGGCACTGCATGTTTGTGCAGTAACAGAGCAGTGCATGCTCTGATGAATTCCAATATGTTCCTCATCATGCCAGTGGGAAGATGTGAATCCATTGGCTTCCAGGATAGGAGCTCCTTGACACCTGTATTGTGGGACAGAGACAAGCTGGCAGCAGCTCTATTATGCTGTGGAGAACATTCATGTGGGCATCCATGGGTCCAGTGGAGCTCATCCAAGGCACTATAATGGCCAATGAGCATTGTACGCTGGCTGCAGAGCACATGCACCCCTTCATGATGATCATGTTTCCTGACAGCAGTGGCATTTTTCATCAAGATAATGTGCCAAGTCAAAAGGCCAGAAGTTTGATGGAATGGTCTGAGAAATGCAGTGGCAAATTACATCTGGGAAGTATGTCAGAGCCCATCACTCCCCTCCCTGAAATTTACGTCAGTTAGATGAGATGTGTGTACAGATGTGGTGCCTACTGCCTCCAGCAACCTACCAAGCCCTCATTGCTTCAATGCCACACTGTGACACTGCTGCTCTCCATTTCAAAGGTGGAAATACCGGCTATTAGGTAGATGGTCATAATGTTCTGGCTGATCAGTGTTCTCTCTCCTGAGGTTAGGTGATCTACAACTGTTGTAACTGGTCTTTGATATCCTGGATACTGACAATGGAACAGAGTTGATGCCAAAGCTGGTCCCATATGTTCATCAGGGACAGATCTGGGGATCTTTCTGGCTAAGGGAGTACACCAGTATCATTCAGACCATTGAAAAATGGCACCATGATACTGTTATATGAGAGAGATAACATGACAACACAGGATGTCCGTGATGTACCAATGTACAGTCAGAGTTCCCTCAATCATCACCTGAAGTTATACTAGATGGATCCCCACACCATGGCACCGGCTATGTCTCTCCAAAATAGTGGGACGATGAACCTCACCCCAGGTCACTGCCACAGTTGCTGACAACTGTCATCCAGGGCAGTACAGTACCATGATTCACACTGAATACAATACGACTCCATTCGCCTGCTCTCCACGCTTACAGTCACAGTACTACTCTTCAGCCATTTGTATTGTGGCATTAATGGCAGCCCATGAATCAGATTTTAATTCCTTAATCTGGGCGCTGCTAGTCTCCCACCAATGATGCAAGATGACACAGGATTCTGAAGGGTTCATTATGTGTTCTTGGATGACAGACACAGATGTAAATGGGTTACGATGTGCTTGGTGCATAGTGTGGCGATCCTCCCTCATGGTGGTTAGATGTGTTTGACTAGAAACTTGATGATTTTCATGCCTGCCCTAATGTTCCTATCCAATCCAACACAAAGCTGCTGTCATGCCCAATAGCCCCATAAATCTGAACATTGCACGGTTTCACCAGCTGACCAACTGGAGTCCCACAATGAGGTTCCTTTCCAAACTTAGTCAAGTGCTGATAATGTTGTCTCATATGAGTGACAAGATGTCTGTATCCTTCATGGTGAACACTCAACATCTGATGCTTTTCACACCTCTTGTATATCCTACCAGGCCTGATAACAACACTAAACATGAACAACAGTAATGCTGGCCATTTGATTTGTCACAGAGAACTGCAACTGGTGGACTATATATCCACTGATGGTGTGTACATTTATGTAGTTACAGCATGGTTCACTTTTATGGTCAGTCAGTGTAATTTGTTGTCACAGAAAATAAAATAAAATGAAATGATGACATAGGGTCAACTGGGGGTAAAACAGGTCACAGACATCAGTTCATTGAAATGATATTGATAGCATTTCCCTTGTCTACAAAGAAGATAGCACACAAAACACATGTGAGATCCATTTTACAATATTTTTCAGATGTGTGGAGCCCATATCAGTAGTACTGATGGGGGTTATTGAACATATACAAACAAGGGGAGCACAAATGGTAATGGATTCTTTTGTCCCATGGGTGAGAGTAATGAAAATGGTGAAAAGCCTGATCTGGCAAGTGATGAATGTCAAGTGTTTCATGGAAACCTCACACGGTTTCAAGAACCATTATTAACTGATGAATCTAATGATATACTACAGTCCCTTTCTATAGTATTGGATTATTATAGTGTACACAGAAGAATTAAAACAGTCATTCCTCTTGTGCTTCATACTTGCATTGGATACAAAGAAACCCTAATACATAGTATAATGGGAAGTACCCTCTACCATGCACTTTAAGTGGTTTAAGAATAGATGTAGTGTTTTTTAGTTTACACATTTGCTTAGTTCATCTGTGAGGAGAATTCTAATCTGAATGTGGTTCAGGTTGCATGAAAGTGATTTGGTGTTTGGGTTTACAAGATCCTCATAGCAATTTCAAACGATGGAGAGGCCGTAATGGAATATTTACAGTATTATGAAAAAAAAATTACTAGTCATCATATGATGGAGATGAAAGGTTGCAGACAGGTGCAATGATAGAACTACTAAACACATAAGCGTGTGTGTGTGTGTGTGTGTGTGTGTGTGTTTGATGGTTCATCTCCACTACATGCTTTGTAGTAATTTGGTCTGAGTTTACAGTTTTCTTTTTTTATTTATTTCCAAAAACCCATTCATGAGTTTAACACAGAATCTTGGGTCTGAAAATTTTACACTTGTTAATTATGTGTTATATAAATTGTAACCTCAATAGATTATGTAGAATGAGCACAACCTGTATATACATTATGTTCACAAAACTCATTTGTGCAAGAATCAGATATGTAGCAACTTTTCTTATGCTATTCGTAGGACTAAACTGTTTCCTCACAGTGAATGGATATTTCCTGTATACAGAACACTGCAGTTAGGACTAAACCATGAAAGAGCACTCTTCTATAAAGACACAGAAAGCCAGCTTTTGTTTACGAATTAACTTCTAATATCAGTTCATTAAAGAGACATGGCAACAGGAAAATAAGAAGTTTTTATGCTTTACACAACATTGCTTGGAAATCATCGCAACTGAGCAAGTATGTATTGATGACTGCATTTCTAACTCTGCTGTAAGTAGTGACACACCAGCAATAACATTTCACACTATGGTTGGAGTCCAGGCAGCAAGCACACACAACACAGTTTACACCACTGAAGAAGACAAAGGGGCCTGTTGTCACAATACTGGTTGGGGCAAATAGACTCCACTGGAAGCACATGATGAATCAACTGTACCAAGAAAATCTGTGAGGTCATACTAGTGGATACCCATCTACAGTTACAATCTGGTGTTGGGATCCATCTAACTGGAACCAAATTTTTGTAATTTTAACATCTGGTATTATACCAGAAGTATGTCAGAAGAAGTGCTATGTTGTTCACTGATTTTTGAACGAGGGCTCAGAGAAAATCGTGTTAAGGAACTTCTCAAAATCTTAGAAAATATTTCACTTTGAGTTACATGAAGTGAAATTAATTCCTTCAAATACATTCTTCTTCAAAATTTGTATGGGGGCCAGAGATCCATTGTCAAAACTGGGAGGGCGCAGGCAATTTGGGTATCAAATAAAACATGATTTAATTTGCTGTAGTAATGCTAGAGGAAAGACTGCGTACCGTGCACACATCTTTTGCTAACCTCTTCATCTCAGAGTAGCACTTGCAACCTATATCCTCAGTTATTTGCTGGATGTATTCCAATCTCTATCTTCCTCTACAGTTTTTGGCTTTTACAGCTCCCTCTAGTACCATGGAAGTCATTCCCTCGTGTCTTGACAGATGTCACATCATCCTGTCCCTTCTCCTTACCAGTGTTTTCCATATATTCCTATCCTCTCCAATTCTGCGTAGAATCTCCTCATTCCTTACCTTATCGATCCACCTAATTTTCAACATTCCTCTGTAGCACGACATCTCAAATTCTTTGATTCTCTTCTGTTCTGGTTTTCCCACAGTCCATGTTTCACTACCATACAATGCTGTACTCCAGACGTACATTCTCAGAAATTTCTTCTTCAAATTAAGGCCGATATTTGATATTAGTAGAATTCTCTTGGTCAGGAAAGCCTTTTTTGCCATAGCTAGTCTGCTTTTGATGTACTCCTTGCTTCATCTGTCATTGGTTATTTTACTGTCTAGGTAGCTGAATTCCTTAATTTCATCTACTTCATGACCATCAGTCCTGATGTTAAGTTTCTTGGTGTTCTCATTTCTACTACTTCTCATTACCTTCATCCGTCTACAATTTACTCTCAGTCCATACTGTGTACACATTAGAGTGTTCATTCCGTTCAGCAGATCGTGTAATTCTTCTTCACTTTCACCTTGAAATTTAATTCCGCTTCTGAACCTTTCTTTTATTTCCATCATTGCTTCCTCAATTTACAGATTGAACAGCAGGGGCGAAAGGCTACATCCTTGCCTTTCACCCATTTTAATATGAGCACATCATTCTTGGTCATCCACTCTTATTATTCCCTCTTGGCTGTTGTACATATTGTATATGGCCCGTCTCTCCCTATAGCTTACCCCTACTTTTTTCAGAATTTCAAACATGTTGCACAATTTTACATTGTCGAATGCTTTTTCCAGGTCAACAAATCCAATGAAAATATCTTGATTTTACTTTAGTCTTGCTTCCATTATTAACCACAATGTCAGAATTGCCTCTCTTGTGCCTCTACTTTTCCTAAAGCCAAACTGATCATCATTTAGCATATCCTCAATTTTCTTTTCCATTCTTCTGTATATTATTCTTGTAAGTAGCTTTGATGCATGAGCTGTTAAGCTGATTGTGTGGTAATTCTATAACTTGTCAGTTCTTGTCGTCTTCAGAATTGGGTGAATGACGCTATTCCAAAACTCAGATGGTATGTCGCCAGACTACTGCTTTCTACACACCAACGTGAATAGTTGTTTTGTTACCACTTCCCCTAATGATTTTAGAAATTCTGATGGAATTTTATCTATCCCTTCTGCCTTATTTTATCTTATGTTCTCCAAAGCTCTTTTAAATTCTGATTCTAATATTGGATCCCCTATCTCTTCTAAATCGACTCCTGTTTCTTCTTCTATCACATCAGACAAATCTTCCCCCTCATAGAGGCTTTCAATGTATTCTTTCCACCTATCTGCTCTCTCCTCTGCGTTTACCAGTGGAATTCCCATTGCGCTCTTAATGTTACCACCCTTGCTATTAACAGCACCGAAGGTTGTTTTGACTTTCCTGTATGCTGTGTCTGTTCTTCTGACAATCATTTCTTTTTCAATATCCTCACATTTTTCCTGCAGCCATTTTGTCTTACCTTCCATGCACTTCCTATTTATTTCATTCCTCAGTGACTTGTATTTCTGTATTCCTGAGTTTCCCAGAACATTGTACTTCCTCCTTTCATCGATCAACTGAAGTATTTCTTCTGTTACTCATGGTTTCTTCGCAGTTACCTTCTTTGTACCTATGTTTTCCATCCCAACTACTGTGATGGCCCTTTTTAGAGATGTCCATTGTATGTGCAGATACAAAATGGAAATAAAAGCACAGTACAGCCACCAGGTGCAATGGAGGGTGAGTCTTTTACCAGTGAGGAAAGAACCATTTATACTTAGGCACCATGGCTTGGGGATGCCATGGATGCCAGAGAGGAAGAGGTGGGGATGACAATGAGTGTTGTTCCGAAAAAGAAAAAGAAAAAAATTGCATGGAATTACTTAATGAATTACTTACTTACTTTTTGACTGTGGGATACTAATGATCTGTCTGTTGACAGGTTCGGTTATTAAGAGCTTAAATTTGAATGTTTAATTGATATGTTGAAAGTGTTAGGTGGACTGTTAAACACAGAAGTATTTTGAAAAGAAATGGTTACATGATTTTGTAGCTAGTGAGTAGCAAACATAATTTTCCATTATCACAGCACTTTCCTGCAGACAGTGAAGAAGTTCGATATACCAACAAGTGGCACTGCATGGCAGGAGCGCAACTTCAAGGAGTGATACGAGTGCAGAAAGAGAAGATTTAAAGGTAAAGATAATACACACATGCAACTAACAGATCACATTCATGGAATTGGTACCCTGGTTAAGTACTCTCCAGCAGCAAATACCAGTGGTAATGCTCCGAACTACATAACTGACATGATTATATCAATTACGTTCTGTTTAGAATTTTATATTTTATAACAGGTTTTTCACATTGTGGATTGTGCAGGTTGAAACAAATCTATTATTAGTAAATTCCAATTAGGTAAAGTTTTCATTATAAAATTATATTAAATGCTGTTATTTAGACAATGAGTTCACAGAATCCCTTAATTACATCTTAATTATTTTATTGATTTTATCACTAACATATTTTCAGTGTATGTATGTGTAATGGATTCCATTGCATATAGCTCTTTTGAGGTGAATAAATAATAATGTCTGAATCCAGAAACGTTGACAAAACAACAATACTAGTATGTTGTAAGGAAAGTAAATTTGTATCATAAAAAGTAAAATGGAGATAGAAAATTATGTTTACACAATTCAAAGGGGATAAAGTTCACAATGCAGTAGAACTATAAATGTAAGAAACAGCAGTTACACAAAAGTGCTAGAAAAATATCTGGCTATAGAATTGTATACCGGTATGTCACTAATTCTGGTATCGCCATTTCAATATGTAGTATCCCAGCTCACTTCGTTATTAGTTGACCACAATATTAAATGAAACTGCATCTGGCAGTCACAGTGCTTTGGTTGGCTTGTTGTGTGTCAGTATGTGATTGGGGTTGGGAGGGAAGGAAGGAGGAAAGATTTGTCAACTACAGTTATACAATGAAAACTGCAGTAACATTCTTGATGAGAGCTATGAAGTGGATGGTCCATCACAGAAGGGGCAGAGGCTAAGTTCTTCACCTGCTGTATCTAATTTCACTGGAATCTGTTTAAAAAGGTCCTGTGATGTTCCAATGTGTCTTTTTCTACACATGCATCTGAATAATACTCATATTTGATTGTATTGTTCATTGATTGGGTGTAACTCAAGTGGTCAAAATATATGATAAATGAATTCACTAAAAACTTTGTTGGGTTCCTCCACTTAGTCAAGCAGTTATACTGGATGCTAATATGTAGTTCATGTACATGACACCACTTTTCATTTGTTGACAAATTTATTGGCACTGTGACACAGAGGTGGGAAAAATAAACCGTTGAAAACTGATACTGGTATTGTACTTTTGAATAAGCAATATTTTTGGGTATTTGCTTGGTCTAGATTATGGCAGGTTTTTTTAACACCAATATCAATAATCCATAGCAGAAGTGTTAAAATTTTTGGTTTTTAAATAAACCCTTTTTTTTTTAGGAAAGGAGTAATTTCTATACATAAAATTTGCATTGGTTAGAAATATTGCATTATTATAGAAAATGGGAAAAGTGATCAGTGCTGTTTTAACAACAACATTGACAGAAACTAGCAACAAACACATGGCGTAAGAATTGGTACAGCATTTCTGAGATGATAATGTCCTTGTTGCCCTGTGTTGTGGCTTAAGGTACACATATAAGTGCAGTGTGCAGGACTTGCTTTCACCTGGTCTATACATTAGTTCCTCACTGTTGTTACCAGGCATCCATTGTACTGCAGAATGACACTGACCCTAGTCTGGAAATATTTCTTTTAAAAGATTAAAGATTTGTCTGCCACTCCAATGAAATAATAAGAGGAAGGAAATTATGCTAACAGTAATAAATTCAAAACTTAATAACAATTCATTCATAGTGCACAATAAAAATAGAAAGTAGCTGACCTGCTGCCTGCGTCTGCATAATATGCCATTACCTGCGAGCAGCCCTTGAACAGGGACAGATTGACATGAAAAAATGAGTTCTTCAATACCACTTTTCATCTTTTAGCACTGACTATTCATAATGCCAAAATAGTGGTATGATTCCCATTTACAACATGATTTTTGAGCAAAAAATTGGAAACATGAGAATGCTGGCAATTTTTTGTAGCATTTAACCACTTAACAACTTTTTGAGAAAAGCAGTGAACACTGGATGTACTGCACTTTCTTTTATTGTACATTTAATTTAATATTTTTATTCTATGTAACTTGAAACTGAGAATCAAAATTTTTCAATATTTTTTTGACTTCTACATTCATTACAGGAAATAATATGAATAAAAATCCGATAATCCGTGTCTTTAGAATCCAGTTATTCTGAACGGTTTTAACAGTCAAGTTAACCTGGCATAGAAAAAGACAAATGCCAGTTGTTTCATAGATTACCACCATCCCTATTCTGACATACACACACTACACATCACAAAATGTGTGTGATCCAGAACTTAACTAATGTGGCTACCGCCATGGTGCTTATATAAGGTGCAACAGTTACAAATGTTTTCTCAGTGTTGTTAGAATTTATACAATCAAACTTAGAATCGAAATTAGTGACTCTGGTATGAAATTTTACTTTGACAAATTGTGATAACAACTTTCAGATAGTCAGTAATTTGATATAAATATGTTTAAACATCGAAACTTTATGAAATATCTTCTGCAAACAATTACATAGAGTTACTTGTTAATTACAAATCTGTTACGCTGTTCTGAGAAGTTTCAGTGGGGCTGTTTGTTTATATACAGACCGTGCTGGTGTTTACAGTACAATATTTGTGTAACCTAATTGAGGTTACACAGCAGGTTGACCAATTACATTCAAAACATTGGTTTAATTTCATTGATGCAAGCACAAAACATTGATGGCATCCATATTATGTATATTCTTCTATGGATGAATAAATCAATCAGTCAGTACATGGATGTAGCAATGTGTGGAAGTATTGGAATTTTTATTGACTTCTTATGTCTGTCTATAATATTTAGCCCCATTCTGGTACATTACACACTCCAGTTCCATCTGCTGTAATAGTTTTCATATCACAGTTATCGCCAAATGCTGCAGATTCATCTTCACTCTCTAGACCAACTTTGATTAATATATTCTCTTCTGCATCTTCGATTAAGCCATCTTTGCACCAATATTCATTTTCAGTTCCTTTTACATGTTCACAAGCTTTTGAAAAATCATGTTGAGTAATCTTAGATGAAGACTCTTTGGATATGTGTTTTAGGGCAGTCAAGAAAATGGAAGAAAAGCTTTTTCTGCATTTTTTTGTTTCATTGTAATGCAAATTAGCTCTCCAGGTGGAAGTAACAGAAAAATTTATCCCTTACACTTTAGATCTGCATCTGCTTTAGAAACAGGCTTTGGCTTATTATAATGCACAGTTTCTAAAAGTTTATTTCTTGTTAAGCTTCATTCGCAACTGATTTTGTTCTGAATGATCCATTAAATTGTGTCCTTTTTGTGAGCTGCAGTTGTAGGGCTTTATTTGTCTGAACAGAGCAATACACTGCATCATCAAGAACAATTATACCGGCTGGGATGTTAGGAATCAGTTTGTGTTCTTATCATTTGTAATACTCTTCCCTATTCATATCATAGTTACAATGTTGGGATTTAGATTTTGAAACATAAACAAACTCTGCTCCCTGAATGAAATCCATTGCTTCTCCATTGGCCTGCACTGTTATTAGTCATTACACATGGAAGTTATTCATGCTGCCAGAACGTTTTCATGGTAAGGTGTGTGTGCGCACAATGTTTCTTCTGTAAATAATACTGTTTTGTCTGGACACTTCTCTTTATTTCTTATAACTCTCAAGTATTTCGTGTGATTTGCAACAATGTCAGAAAGATGGTTCTCTTACTTTTGGTGATGGATATTGGCAGCCAACTGGCCCACTGAAGCTACCTCCAATGTCTGCCACATGGAGGTATCATTGCTGTGGTAGGGTAAGTTATGTCTTGGAGCTACATCAATGCAAGAAGTGAGAGGACTGCTAGCCTCTGCTCTCTGGGTGACATTGTCTAGTGAACTACAAGCTGCTGTCTGCAGGGGCAGGACCAGGACCAGGATGGGATAATTTAGTGCCAGTGAGGTGTCCATTTTGCTATTTGTCTGGGCACAAGGAGCCATATACCAGAGCTGTAATAGCTCTTTGTTCTGTATGTAGGTATACTGTTCATCTGTCTAGTAGTTGTACTGAGTGTAGATGGGCAATGATTCACTGGAAGAATTAATCTTGTTTACATTTTTTGTGCAGAGCTGAATGGGAGTTTATGTTGGTCACAATCAGAGTCTCAGGAAAGTAAGTGTGGATTGAGAGTGCCTTCTGTTCAGTATGACCCAGCAGTTGTCACACTGATTAATTCCTTCTCGAGCAAGGCAATGGAGGACATGACAGTTTTCATTAGGGATATTAGGGGTGCTGGAAAAACACATAGGTGGTCAGATGAAGTAACCCTGTATGTTGCTAATGTGCATTTGGCAGGGGATGTCAGAGAATATGTTATCTACCTCAAGACATTGAGTAAAACACATACATTTCAGGAATGGGCTGCGGGCTTGTGCCAGTGGTACCAAAAGCAGAACAGTATGTGACTTTTTCGAGAGAAACTAGGTATGTTGCTGATGCAGCACAACAAGTCTGTGGAAGTGTTCTTGTATATAATCCATAATCTAAACACAAAAGTACTTGTACAGACCCAGAATACAGAAGCTAATAAGGTGTTGTTACAGGAGGTGGAAAACAGAGTGGTGGATGTTTTTTGTGTGGTATATCCACTGAAATGTCACGGAGGATACAAATGGAGAACCCAGAGGACTTAAGAGTCAGCTCCTAGGGTCACAACACTTATAGAGGAGGTGGATATGGCCACAAAGCATAGGGTGAACCATCACGTGTTCGCTTCTGAAGTCAAGTGTTGTAGATGTGGTTGGGAGAGACATGCAAGGAAGTAGTGTAAGCATTTGGAGTGCTATACATGTGGCATAGTGGGCCACTGGGCATTTGAATGTAGAGGTAGTGAAGGTGGAGAGCACCAGCAAGGGAAGCAGCCATTAAATGCAAACGGGAGTGCTTCACCCATGGGAAGGCAGTCCCGAGAGACCGTAACACAGCACAAATTAGCGCACAGACGGAATGTAACTTGGTGGGCTCAGTGGGTGGCAGGAAAAAGATTTTTGGTGTACATGGGGGTGAATGTGTCCATTATCAGACTGGATCTTGTGGGGAAGGGGGGAACAGGGTCCCTCACAGTATAGGTTATGTAGGATTGGCAATAATAGGATGGAATCATCGGGTATGGCAGTACTGGAGCTTTCAGCTGGGAACACTAAGTTCAGTGAATGGGTGGAGGTGTTGCCATGTGCAGGCAAAGGTTATTAAGAGAATCTCAGTTTAGACTTTCTCGATAAACATCAAACTAAGATTAAATCTTTTGCAACGCACAGTGGAACTCAGTAGGACTTTGGGGGAAACAGTTGTAACTGAGACAATGGTGGAAGGATCACCTACCATGGGGATGGATCCGATTAAGCTGTGTATGTTTTCAGTAAAGATCGATCAGCAGGATAAAATACCAGCAGGTACGGGAAAGATAGTGTGGGTTCCAGTGGATACCGATTGGCAAGGGAAACATTATACGTGGTTGAACCACTCTTAAGCAATGAGGAGTTGGATAGTTTGTGTTGCTTTATTCACAGGAGTGACATTAATGGGGAACAGATGATTCTGGTTAGTGTGGATCACTTTGGCAGAGGGGAGGGGGCTCTGTCAAAGAGTGCAATAATAGTCACTCTGTAAGTCCTGGAAGATGAGGACTTGGATAAGTTGAGCCTAGAGGAAAGCCACAAGCAAACTGTTGATAAGGAAGTGTTAGGAGGGAAAGTAGATCGTTTGGAGGTCAGTGATTGAATGGCTGTGGAGAGCTTATTGAGGTTTAGTAATTTATTTTGGGCAAGCAGAAGGTTACCAGCTACCCCGCTGATGCAACATCACATATTGACAATGGATAGTGCACCAATTTATAGGAAACTGTTACATATAACAAAGCAGCTGCAATCATAGCTAGGATAATTTATTGAACAACAACTATGGGATGGGGTCATAAAACTGAGTGATAGTCCCTGGAGCCAAAGTCATGCCAAAGAAATTGGCAGACGGGACACAGAAATACAGATTTTGCTGTGACTACAGATATCGAAATGCGTGAACCATTTTGGATGCTTATCCAATTCCAAACATCATGGAAACTTGGATAATCTGGGTCACTGTTGATTCTTTACAACTGTGGACCTCAGGAGAGAATACTATCAATTGGAGGTGGCATCTGAAGATAGTCTGAAAACAGCATTTACCATCCCAGCAGGACATTTTCATTAAAAATTCATGCCACTTGGACTAAAGACTGGACCAGCAACTTTTCAGCAGTTGTTAGATGAGGTACTCAGAGGATTAAAGCCAAACTTGTCTAGCCTATCCTGATGACATAATTATCTACTAAAAGGAATTCCTGAAGCATGTGAGATGTTTGGAGTATATCTTTAGTAGACTAGGATTAGCACGTTTGACAATAAGTATGGACAAGTACCATTTTGTGCAAACTCAAGTAAACTATGTGGGACACATGATTAATGAGTGTGGCATGCTGACCAATCCTTGTCTTATGGACACAGTTAAAAATTTTCTGATACCACAAACAACTAAGCAGGTACAGTCATTCATTGGCATTTGTAATTATTATAGATATTTCATGAAAGACTTTTGGACCCTTCAACAAGCTACTGAAGAAGGTGATGAAACTCCATTGGTTGCAGGAATGTTAGGAAGCATTTAAAAAATTGAAAGAAATGTTAGTTTCAGATGCAGTATTGGGTTTTTGGATTTTGAGAAAGAGTTTATCCTTTCATGTGATGCTTCAAATGAGGTAGTCAGTTGTGTTTTGGGACAGATGGTAAATGGTTCGGAACATCTGGTAGTTAACGTTCCAAGGCAGTTAAACAAGGTGGAGTGTAACTACTCAACAACAAAGAAAGTGATGTTGCCAATCATATATGGTATTACATATTTTCGGTGTTATCTGTATGGTAGGAAGTTTAAGATCGTGACAGATCATGCCTCATTGAAATGGTTGCTTAGTTTGAAGAATCCATCTAGTAGACTAACCTGGTGGGCGCTTAAGCTTAGTGAATTCAGGTACAAGGTAATCCATAAGCCAGGCTGATCACATTGGGGGTAGCAATGTTAAGTATGCTAGGGAAGAGTGTTAATGGCTGGCAGTAGGCACAGGTAAGGGATAAGTAGTGCCAAGCATTTAAGTTACAGACACATTTTGTTATGCATGAGGGTTTGTTGTGTGGAATGATGAGGTGTGGACCAAGTGTGCTGGTTCCAGAGAGTTTTCAGAAAGAAGTTTTGCAGCAAGCTCAAGACCACATATTGTCAGGTCATGGTGGGTGATGTGCTGTGTGCACAGAGGGCTGACAATACGGATCAAAAAGTGCCATTGTAAAGGTTACAAGAAGTGTCCAGTACATTTTCTATGTTGGGATTGGATATCCTTGGGCCATTTAATGAAACACCTGCAGGAAATAGTATGTTCTCAAAATCATCAATCATTTTTCTCAATTTGTGGCAATAGTACCGATGGCAGACTAGAGGGCTAACACTGTAGCACAGGCATTAGTAAATAACTTGCATTAGTAAATAACTTGATATTAAAGTTTGGGGTGCCTGAGACCATAATTATAGACCAAGGCACGAATTTTGTCTTGGGCTTAATGCAGCAGCTATGCCGCATGTTGCAAATAAGGAAGTTATGGATGAGTCTATTTTGGCTGCAGACCAATGGGAGAACAGAACACATGCACAAGACAATTGCAAAGATGTTGAGCAATTATGTAGTTTCCAGACACGATGATTGGGATACCTATTTACCTTATGTACTGTGTGCATATAACTTGAAGGTTCATACCACAATGGGCTTGTCACCATTTGAGGTGGTGTACAGCAGGAAAATGCCATCTCCCTTTAACATTTTGATTCCTAAATTAGGACCATATGGTACATCAGTGAGGAAGTTTGCCAGAAGATTAATGAAGTTTGGAGGAATGTGCAAAAGGCAAACACAAAGGTGCTAGAACACAAGGAACAACCGAACAGATGCATGGGCATATTGCCACAATACCGCCTGGAGCAATGGGTAATGGTCAATAGTCCATATAAGTCAAAGGGGAAAATGAAGAAATTTTTAACAAAATATCAGTGACCATATCAGGTCGTGGGAATGATCTCACCCGTCAATGTGAAGATATAGTTCCTCACAAAAACATCTCTTATGCATGTCAGTTGCGTGAAACTGTTTAAAGGAATGGTAGTGGGGATACCACAGATATCAGCAGCCAATCACGAGATGGAAGTTACAAAGGTAAAAAGAAGGAAGCTGGAATTGGTGAGCAGCATAAAGAGCATGATGTGCCTTATAGGTTAAGATTGTGCAACTAAGTTGTATAATTGTAATTTGTTGTTTTTTATTTTGGTTCAGTATATCAGGGAGTATGTATTTTTTTGTCATAGGATTTTTTTTTCTTTTTTGCATAGTTGTTAGTTTTCCAAGTAATTGTTACTGGAATTGTTTATTTGTGAATTGTTTGTTCTCAGAAAGAGGGATAGGATAGATGAATAGGATGATAGAGTAATTTGTAATCTTTCTAGGTGACCAAGTATGGACTGATATGCAGAAATGTGAAGCAAGTTTGTTTCTGGGGGAAGTAAATGGGACAAGTTGTGGGAAGGAGCGTCTGCCAGCCCAAAAGTACCTCCAAAGGATGGATACTCATTGGTTGTACTCCATATTCACGCTGGGAAATATGTGGTTGATTTATTATGAAGGAGGCAGACTGGTAGGGTTGAAATAATTCAAGCTTCAGGAAAGCAGAATGGTCATTAATGGCATGACTTGTGAGGTAGTCATGAAGGATTTTCATCTTCTGAATATACTTACAGACTCAACTGTTATGATGTATTGGCCAAAAAGATCCCTGAAGGTATTACCTGAACAGGATTTAATGCATTTAAATGACACACTCAATCCAGAGCTTTTGCAGTCATTAGAGAGGTTAATAGAGTCCCAGCAAAGGGGAATTTCGATGGAACAAATGTGGCAGTATGTACACCATTTCTGGGAAGAACAGAAGCCTAAAGCATTGGTGGTGAGAATATGGGCCACCAGTTATGGCATGTTTCTAGAAGGCTTTTGCATACTGTATTTGTGGGTAAGGTGCAAGAGGACACAGGCTGTGGATGTGGCAACACACCAATTACCAGTAGAATGGTTGACCGGCATTGGTCGGGGAAGCAATTAGTTTTAAGGTCTTAATTAATGTATAAGGGTATCATAAGGGATACATGGTAGTAGTAAACTGTGAATGGAAGTCTTGTATAGTGAATTCATGAGATTGTCCTCAATATGTAAATTATTAAAGTTAAGGTAGGTGAGTGGGAGCACAATGTTAAACATTTGGGAAATCTTCTTGGAAGGAAGGAAGGATGCATGCTGCACCACGAATAAGTACATGTGTAGATTTGTGCAATTCTTGTGAATTTTGCACTGCTATGGCTGGAAGGCAGCAGTTAAGGGACTGATTGGCACATCAGGTGGCAGGCACAGATGATGTTGATATTTTGCAAATGTTCTGCAAAGCAGGTTTACGACACTGTTTGCAGGCTAGAAGGCACAGCCCATTGGGCATTGTAAACAAATGTGAAGTCATCAGGGCAGCACAGGGCACTGACAGGGTGTGAAGAACCCATACATTGCAGTTGAAACAGCACCTAGTGACCTGCATGTAGGGACCGATGTGGGCTGAGCAAAGCACAAAGCAGGCAGTCATGTCGCCATTATGTCTGTGTCTAGAACTGGAGAGAATGGCGACTGTTTCAATTGCAGGCCAACCATTATGACTTTTTGCTGATAGATATTGGTGGTCAACTGGCCTGCTGAAGCTACCTCTGACCTCAGCTGCACACATGCGTCATTACTGTAGCGGGGCATGTTGCACCTCGGAGCTACTCCACAATGAGGAACAAGAGGGCTGCTAGCCTCTGCTCTCTGAGTGACATCATTTGGTGGACTGCAAGCTGCCACCCACAGGGGTGAGGCTGGGTCATGAACTCGTGGCCTCCTGGGTGCAGAGCCGTCTGTGGACACTGAGCAAACCGCCCTGGGCGGACAGCTGGAGCTGCTAAGGCTCCCTACAATGATAGAGGTTGCTGCTTCCCTTCAGCACTCTTCATGGGGTCCACAAGCCACACTTGAGAGAACAATCAGCTGTGTTCTGGACCATGGAGCACAGCTAATGCATGTGGCAGCCACTTAGCTGTGAGATGAATAGGAATGCTACACCTGCAAGGCTGGGCGACCAGATGCCGACGCTGCAGATACTGGTAGTGGTGTTAGAGTTGACCCACGCATGTATTGTGTGCAGTACTATCATCAAGTTCAGCAAAATGCCTGCTGCACACCTTCCATGTAATAAAGTCAATGACACACCTGCCTCCGTTTCTCTGCAGATCTTGGTGTGAGTCATCCCTCTGAAACCATACCTCTCAATTGTTCTGTCATATTACATACCGTGAGATTGGGGGGTTGCAAAAGCTTTTTTTTTAAATTTTGGTTCTGATAACAAGCTGTTATTAATTCGGACTTATGTCATTTGGTACTATATAGTAGCTTTGTGTGCTCACTCTTCCTGTCATCTGCAGTCTTAGTCTGAAACTGGTTACCAGAACTGAAAAAAAAAAAAAAATTATAGCAATGTGGACGGATTTTTATTTAAAACAAAAGACTGCTGAAGGCTAAAATTAACTGGCAAATATGAGACAAATATGTCAAATCTAGTAAGCTACAATCAGAGAGAGAAATGCTATCATTATTTTAGGAGAAAACAGGTGAAAGTTTTGAAATGAACATTATAATGTTTATCAACAGTTCCCATTGTCTCAAAAATCTCCTCTTAGTGCTACTGTACTGCAGAAGAAAGAAAGAAATGGTGGGCGTAAGACCATTATTACTGGCTGGCTCGAGAGTCACACTGATGGCGCAGAAATTTCCAGAAGTAACATCATACTAGAGAATACTGGAAATAAATATTCTTATTTTTTCCTATTTTTATACAATCACATTTTACACTTAAACAGCAGTTCGTTTTAAAACCACTGAAATCTTTTCTTTTCTTTTTTTTCTCTTTTCTTTTCTTTTCTTTTTTCTTTTTTTTAAATCATTGATAATTTTTTGACTAGCATGTCACATTTGCTCAACTGTCAGTGACATAGTAATAACGCTCACTTTTCCATGTGTAACTTCTATAATGGAAACAGAAAAGTCTGATAGTGTTTCATCCTTTGATTGCCACAGCAGATGAAGTTTGATATACCACATATGCTGTTGACTGCTATATCAGCTGTGGGTTTCAGTGGCCGTGGTGCACTAAACTGCTGCAGAAGTTTTGAGAGTCACATTTGTCTCTCACTTGACTGTAATGGACCTTCACGCCAGTTTGAATGCAGAGTTATAGGTGGACTTTCACCATGCTCTATTGCTAGTTTTAAACCCAAAGCAGTTCACAACTTAATCAACACTTTGATGTCAGTACTACTGGCAGATTTTCACTGCAATTAATACTGTTCTGTAAATCCCATAAAATGGGCTACATAAATCTGTATTGTAAAAAAGGTAATGACATCTCTTTGCTTCTCTCTGCTTCCAAAATAACTGTTTCAAAGAAATCAGTAGAAAATAATACTGTTTAGGCTTGTATTATGAAAATATTCCAGCTGTGAATGTGTTTATTTGTCTAGCCAGTAAATCGCAAAACAAATAGATGTAAATAGTTAAGTAATTACTCCTAAATTTACCAGCACCTGTCCAAAGCCTGGAATAACACAGGAAAATATGAAGAACTAGGCACATCAGAAACATTCAGCAACTGGAGTGTATCAAGTGGCATGACAATGCTAGTCTAAGCCATACATGCATGTCTGAAGGAACAGGCACTGTGGGAAGTACAGGTGTTATGAAATACATGAAAAGAATTCGTAGTTGTGAATATGAATAACCCATCAGCTGTATTGTGGAATGACAACAATGAAAATTTGTGCCAGTCTGTGACTTGAACATGGATTTCCTGCTTATTGCAAGTGGTCATCTTAATGTTAGGCTATCAGAACATGCTTCATGGCCAGACCCAAACTTCCATATGTTATCAACCATATACCTACAACCTGCACTCATACATCCATTATGTATATTCCTGTACAAGGGAGAAATTTTAACTGCAAGTTGCTTGTCCAGTGTCAGCATATAAATACATATGACCAGTCATGATAAGCTGGAAATACAGGTTCGATTACCGCACAAATTTTCATTGTTGTCATTTCATCATACAGCTGATGGTTGTCCATGTTTGCACCTGGAAATACATTCATACACTTTATGTTTGAGGGTGTTACACCAAAAGTATCCCAAAATAATTAGATTCAAAATGCTTGTTTATTTGAGTGTTTGCATAGTATTTTAGCATGGTCAGGTGATTTTGGATGTCTTAGGCTTAAATTTAAATGTCAAGAGTCTCTTATTTTTTCTTAAACTACCTGTGATGTAAACATTGCACATTTATGCACTTTGATGCATTTTTGCACACATTGTAGACTTGTAAAGACATTATGACATTTGACAGGCATCATAGATGGGGTAAATAATTAATTTCAGCCTTTGTTGTGTCTTATAGCAATAGAACTTTGAGCATTTACTAGCGCAGCCATTTGTTGGCAAAGACTGGCTTCAGGGGTGTAAATCAGCAGTTGATTTTATTTCATATTTTTGAGGTTTTATGGAATATTTTGTGGAATAGTATTTAAAGTAAAACACATATTCAGCAACTACAAATTACTAATTTGTTGATTGCATTGTATAAGCAAATGGTTTTTAGCTATTTGTGGAGAGTATGTTGTATACTAATTCTATTACTTTGTAGCAAATGACATATGGCTTCTAATGAAACACACAGATGTGACTGGTGACCTAGTGCATTAATGATTTTTTGTAATTAGTGATGAAAATATAGTTTACAGTATGTCTGGCACCATTTTAAGTAGTTTGTCTAGTTTTTAAGTATGTGATGTATTTTAGATGTGGAAAACTGCAAACAAAGTTTTTTTTGTAAATAATTGAGGTTATTCAGATACTTTTTAGTACAGCCAAGATGGGGCTACATTGTAATTGGCTCTTTCATTTCAATGATAGCTAAAATACTAGGCTGTTTACAGTTGTTTTACACATCATTTGAATACAAGGCTAAGGGCCATGCTGCACTGGGATGCCATGGCATCTCTGCTGGCAGCACGCGGTCTGCCAGTGCGGCTGCCAGCAGGGATGCCACAGGGGGGACTCCTTCAGTCTGTGCTCAGTGTCAAAATGGATGTAGAGGAGCTAGTAGCTGTGCTTTGTGTGCGTCGTCGACAAAGAAAGAGAGTGCAGATTTGTGTGATTTATCATATACCAAAAATTTATCGGATTTCTTTTAGTACCCATGTGGATGACGTTGTTGTGCTTTGCATAATTTTGTACATGAAAGAGATGGATTTGTCTATGAAGACTCACTTGAAGTAATTGGTTTTGAGAACAATGAATCTGCAGGCCATTCAGGTAGGAGCAGTCGATCTGCACTTGCAGTGAGAGACAAATTTTCAGAGTATTTTGTTAATCATGATCCCCTCAAGTGGCAAAGTACTTACGTTCAGTAAACTTTAGTAATGAAAAATAAAATGTTTTTGAAGCACTTACCGAGTTCTTTCTTCACTTCCAAAGACGATTCTTTTCCTCCGAAAATATCAGCAACTTGTTCTCAACACGTTTTTTTCAGTTCGCGGTTCGAATAATCCACGGATGATGTGTCCCACATTGCTGGTCTCACCTGAATATCACATATAAAAGCTTCCGTATCGAAACTATCCATGGTCGCACACATGCAAAACTGCAACAAAACTGAGCACAGGTGAGCAGCAGGTAGCGCGTGGCAGGTCTGCTGGCGTTCGGGTGCGGGAGCTCCCACAAGCCGCCTTGTGTTTCATTGGCAGCGCCGCCAGCCTTGCAGCGCTGCCAGCAGAGGCTTGGAGCGGTGGGTCTGCTGGCAGCCTCAGGTGGATGCCAGGTACGGGAGGCCCCATTGAGCCCAATGTAATGTATCGGACGTCTCTGCCAGCAGAGATGCCGTGGCATCCCAGTGCGGCAGGGCCCTAATTAATTACAAAGGTATGTTTGTTAGGCAATTTTATGTAAATATCACAGAAAAATGCATATATTTGACTTTGGCTTAATTTTTACACATCATTTTAATGCTACACAAGAGCAATGTATGCATACACAATTTCACTTCAGTATCATGGGGATAGTGTATATCTTTGACATTTACATCATTTTTAGATACCATTTTTATGTTGTGCTGACTAAATACAGAGGTACGTATGTGTACACAATGATATCATTTTTACACATCATTTTACTGTTATGCCAGAGATATGTATGCGTGTGTAGTTATTATGAAAGTAATGTTACCTGACACCATTTTTAAGTATTATTTTAATATTTCAGTGTGATTCACAGGAAAGTGGGAGAGGGAGGCATGGGGCCTAAAGCACAACTGAGCTATTTCTGCTGCCTTGGATTCTGACTAACTGTAACATTTTTAATATTACACTTTAATTCGTTTGGGAAGAGGAGGTGAGGAGATGGAAGGGGAGGGGACGAGGGGCAAAAAAGGGGAAGGGGTGTGGTTTATCACATAATAGATAAGAACGGGTTGTGGTTTGTCACATGATAGTTGAGAGGGGCCCTGTCCACTGATGTATCAGTTTTTGAGGTCAGTGACATGGGTCATGTGATGTAAAAAAATTAAATCTTTATAGCCTGTGAACAAAGTGGGCCAAATCAAGAAGTGCCATGTGATGGTGCCCATGTAGAAGCTCCAGTGGGCTTTGGCCATTGACAGGCATGGGCATAGGAAGGAGCTTAGCACTGATTTTGATATAGTAGACCCTAAAGTTTTTAGAATTTGCACTTTAAAGCTGCAAACAAACCATTCTGCCAGCCTATTTGAAGCCGGATGGAAAGTGGTTGTAGTAAGATGTTTAATACCATAATGCTGCAAACCTGACTGAAGTTGGCCTCTGTGAACTGAGGACTACTGTCAGTCACCAGCATGTGCAGGGCATTGGCTACTGTAAAAATATGCTCCGATGCATCCACCGTGGCTGCCATTGTCAGCTGGAGGTGGGTGATATACAGGAAGTGGAAGAAGGGGTCCTCGATGATTTCAAGAAACAGCCCACAAAACTAATATGAACTTGGCCCATGGTTGCAGTGATGCTGGCAATAGTGAGAATGACTGGGGTTTGGATTGTTGATGAGTCTTACAAAGGACATTTGAGAAATCATACTAGACACATTACATTTCTCAATGAAAGACTTTCTGCCAAGGATTGTCTAGATATCACTAGCACTGAAGCTTTTGTACAGCATGTGAATTAGACAACTAAAAAGATCTGTGAATTTGGAAAAGTGCGACAAGGTACAAATATTAATAATTAGAGTGGTTCTGAGGTCAGTCAAGGTACTAAATGCAAAGGTTAAAGATAATGATCAAGTTTTAAATATATGAGAAAAAAATTATATAAATTGTGTGCTTTCTCAAAGTCAGTTTAGTACATGATTACTTGTCAACAAAATGTAAAGTCATTGAGGTGTGTAAGGTTATTCGATGGAAATTATGATTGCTAAGGATGGGTCATTTGGAACGAGACCAGTTGCTGAGAAACATTTAAATGAGTTAGTGAATCCGTCAATCTAAGACAGATAAAGGCAGAGAAGAACATTTCATTAATCATCACAGAGGTAGTGAAATACACTCCTGGAAATGGAAAAAAGAACACATTGACACCGGTGTGTCAGACCCACCATACTTGCTCCGGACACTGCGAGAGGGCTGTCCGAGCAATGATCACAAGCACGGCTCAGCGGACACACCAGGAACCGCGGTGTTGGCCGTCGAAAGGCGCTAGCTGCGCAGCATTTGTGCACCGCTGCCGTCAGTGTCAGCCAGTTTGCCGTGGCATACGGAGCTCCATCGCAGTCTTTAACACTGGTAGCATGCCGCGACAGCGTGGACATGAACCGTATGTGCAGTTGACGGACTTTGAGCGAGGGCGTATAGTGGGCATGCGAGAGGCCGGGTGGACGTACCGCCGAATTGCTCAACACGTGGGGCGTGAGGTCTCCACAGTACATCGATGTTGTCGCCAGTGGTCGGCGGAAGGTGCACGTGCCCGTCGACCTGGGACCGGATCGCAGCAACGCACGGATGCACGCCAAGACCGTAGGATCCTACGCAGTGCCGTAGGGGACCGCACCGCCACTTCCCAGCAAATTAGGGACACTGTTGCTCCTGGGGTATCGGCGAGGACCATTCGCAACCGTCTCCATGAAGCTGGGCTACGGTCCCGCACACCGTTAGGCCGTCTTCCGCTCACGCCCCAACATCGTGCAGCCCGCCTCCAGTGGTGTCGCGACAGGCGTGAATGGAGGGACGAATGGAGACGTGTCGTCTTCAGTGATGAGAGTCGCTTCTGCCTTGGTGCCAATGATGGTCGTATGCGTGTTTGGCGCCCTGCAGGTGAGCGCCACAATCAGGACTGCATACGACCAAGGCACACAGGGCCAACACCCGGCATCATGGTGTGGGGAGCGATCTCCTACACTGGCCGTACACCACCGGTGATCGTCGAGGGGACACTGAATAGTGCACGGTACATCCAAACCGTCATCGAACCCATCGTTCTACCATTCCTAGACCGGCAAGGGAACTTGCTGTTCCAACAGGACAATGCACGTCCGCATGTATCCCGTGCCACCCAACGTTCTCTAGAAGGTGTAAGTCAACTACCCTGGCCAGCAAGATCTCCGGATCTGTCCCCCATTGAGCATGTTTGGGACTGGATGAAGCGTCGTCTCACGTGGTCTGCACGTCCAGCACGAACGCTGGTCCACCTGAGGCGCCAGGTGGAAATGGCATGGCAAGCCGTTCCACAGGACTACATCCAGCATCTCTACGATCATCTCCATGGGAGAATAGCAGCCTGCATTGCTGCGAAAGGTGGATATACACTGTACTAGTGCCAACATTGTGCATGCTCTGTTGCCTGTGTCTATGTGCCTGTGGTTCTGTCAGTGTGATCATGTGATGTATCTGACCCCAGGAATGTGTCAATAAAGTTTCCCCTTCCTGGGACAATGAATTCACGGTATTCTTATTTCAATTTCCAGGAGTGTAGATTGGACATATGGGGTTAGTTGAGAAGAACCATAAATGTTGGGTACACAGCCTATAAGCATAACCAAGTATGTAATACATGTCGGAAATACGGAACTTGAAAGAGTGCCAAGTTTCGTGACTCTAATAGTCTTAAAAACCTCAAACCCTAACAACTATCCCCAAAAGATCTAAAAATCTACGCTGAAATATTATATATGACTAATGCACATAGGAAAAATAGACAAATAAAAAGCTCCAACATCAGGTCAAACAGAAATATTATTAACATGTGTGCTATAGCAAGAAAAAACACAAGTTATGGAACATAGCACTTTATAGAGCTACTTGTCAGATATAATGAAGTACAGGTAGTGCATAGCACTGAATGTATTGACTGCACAACAGTAATGCAGGTTACAGAATAGGCCAAGCACTCACTAGCGATCTCTTAAATAATACAGTTTCTTCGGTGGCTCACCAGAGCACGCCAGGGGACTGACCCAGGTGGCCTCTATAAGTGGGCCTGTGAACTGTGTGGATGTGTGATCTCTGAAATTGTGTGCATCATGAGTGGAAGTACATCACTCTCCCATTTAGGGGTGGGAAAACCGCATACGTATGTCACAACAGGAGGCACAGAAAAATATGTCATACAGAAGAAACACACGATACAGAAAAATGCACGGTACAGATAAAAAGAACTGATACCATGAAAAAAAGGGCACTAATCTCACAAGACACTGAGATTAAAAGTCACGGGCATCCATTTCATCACCTGACAACGGCAGCTGATGCAGCACGGTGCTGGCAGTCAGCGGCAAGTAGGCATGGAAGTGATGAGGGGGGTGGGTTGGCGCGCTGTCACCCCTTTTGTGATAGGCCGTAGGGCAGGACAGCAGATGGCACCTCCACAGAAATGTCCTCGTTGAGGTCAGCAGTCAGTGCCAGAGGTGTCAGCAGGGGCATCAGAGATGTCAGCCACACGGATGCATCGATGGAGGCTGTGGCATCAGGTACAGATGGGGCTGCACCAGGGCAGCAGTCGAGGAGTGGGGGTGGAGGCAAGAATTGTATACAGCAATCCGCCACACAGCGAACACCGATTCGACAAGAACTGGACCGTCTACTACACAGAAACAGGCATCGGTGGGGGTGGGGGAGCAGTAGGCCCTCCGGAACAGACCCCACTGTTTGCAGCCACAGCCGGTCAATGATGGGTCATTTGTCCTTCAGGAGTGTGAACAACATGCAGGCACCGGCCCTGGTGATGCTTGATGAGGGCAGAAACCCAGTTTGGGCATTGGGCAAAACCATGAGCCCAAACAGGTGAAGACAGCTGGCACCATTGGGGAACCAGTGATGCTGGTGGACACGGTGTCAGATGCAGCAGGTGAAGCACGGTCCACGGTTGGTGTCTCTGTAACAGCTCCACTGAGCCCTTGTCCTCCACCGAAGTGAAATGGTACGAACTCAAAAAACAGTCTAAAGCAGCTTCAGGGGACCTGCTGGATACGTACTTCCACATCTGAGTTTTAAACATCCAAACCACGTGTTCGGCCTCACAATTAGTTCGATGACGAAATGGGGGAGCTGTAGGATTACAAACATCACTAGCCTGACAAAAAGATGCAAATTCTTGAAAAACAAACTTTGGGCCATTATTAATAACCGTGGTATATGGAAGTTCCTCCACTACAAAAATCTTAGACAAGGCCAAAATAGGCCCGTCACAGATGTGGATGGACAACGTGCCACATAGAGAAACTAGGGATAGTTGTCCGTGACTATAATGAGCCAATACTGATTGAGGAAGGGTCTAGCAAAATTGGCATGTAGATGCTCACATGGGCCCAGCTTCATTGGCCAGGGGGAAAAAGATACCCACAGGGCCACCTGTTGCTGAATGTAGTGAATGCAAGTGGCTGCATAATGTCCCCATCTATTCCCAGCCAATACACTTGCCTGTGAGCCAAAGCTTTTGTGTGAGAGGTCATCCAATGACTGACATGCAGAAGTCACAGGACATTACGCTTAAGGAAGCAGGCATCACAACCCAGAGAGCAGCATCCTCCGTAGCTAACAAAAGAACCCCATCAAAAACAGAAAGGTGGTGCTGGAGGGAGAAGTAATTATGCAAGGGATCTGAGGCATGGCCCAGGAGTTTTTCTTGCCAACTGTGCTGCACAAAAGAAAGGACCTAACTAAGTCCAGGATCTGAGGTGACAGCTGATACTATCGTGGCACTAGTAATGGGAAAACCATTGGCCACATTCTAGTTCTCAGTATCTAAATAGAAACAAAGCAACTTATCCTCATCAAACACTGGGTCCAGCCCAATTGCAAGGCAAGATAAGGCATTGGTGTTGGTGTGTTGTTACAATAAGCATTTAAAAGTGATAATGGAGTGGTATTTAATACACCACTACTTGGCTTCCTCCCAGTTGAAAGCTAGTATTGTGGAAAGTTTGGAAAGGATGATCAAAACCAAATGTTGGTGCATTTTAATCTTTGAGATCATACAAATTTCTTGACATTCCCCCACAAATTATTGATGAGTTTTACCAAACTGCACATCATACAGTATGAATGATACCAACTGATGTTCGTGATAATGAGCCTCTTAGTACTGAACACAGTCATATTAAAATGGTAGATCTAGATTCATGCAAGCAGAAATTTAATCTAGGCAATTAATTACATATTTCAAAGTATAAGACTGCATTTAAGAAATTTCACATACCAAAATAATCAACCAAGATATTTACAGTTTCCAAAGTACAGAGAACAAACCCTAGAACCAACATCTTAAAGGATTGCAAGGATAAAGAAATTTTTTGGAGTTTTTACACATAAGAATTACAGAAGAGCTCTGAATTGCATGTGCTTATTATAGTGTGTGTCATAAGACACTGAGGGAACAGGGCATTAGCTAAACAGCTTGGTTTCCCATCATCACACAATATTTGGGAGGATGCCTATAATTTGCTATATAACAGGGTGCACAAATCTCAAACTGTGCAGTAACATAACATGAGTGGTAGGGAGTGCATCAGAGATGGTGCTAGTGCTGTTGATAAACTAATGGTCAAATTATAAATCCCTATATATAACTTCTGTGGGTCCTGAAACAGTTTAAAATAGCTATTGCATGGTGATAAGGGGATTAATCTGTTGGGCAAGGCATGCCAGGAGAACAGTATTGCATATGCCGTAAATTGGGATTCGGCAGAATTGCATACAGCAAATCGAATATTGGCTGATAAAGCTAAGACAATACGTGCAAGAGGAGACATTAGTATAAGAAAATGCATTGGGGCATTTGCAGTTGATATAAAAATGATCACCTAGGTCAAACTGAGTTTGGGAGTAAATTTCTGACAAGCTATGAATGCCCTTTGTACACTTAAGAACAAGAAGACAACCCAGTGGTGTTTAAAGAACTGCATTCAGTCTGTGGTACCTGCTAAAAAAGTGCCCTGAAGCAGAAAGTAATAAGAAGAAGACAAATTCGAATGCCTAGGGGTCTACCAATTCCTTGGACCCCAGGTAGAATTATTCCATTTCTAATTCCTTCACTAGCAGGTCTTTTAGTGATTGGCTCTTTAGCCAGAGGTGCGGCAGCCATCGCCTCAACAGCGAAAAATACCGAGTGTCCAGGCAGAGCTTTATAAGGCAAAAAGCCACAATAGAATAATGGAATCTTTGGCTATCGCAAAAGGACTACATTTAAAATGACACAGGAAAGGCCATGGACAATTCATAAAAAAAAGCTCCTTGCTATACTATTCAATGGACCACTTACAAATGACTATCTACTTAAATTTGCAAATAAATTCGGTATTCCAAGATTTTTTGGAGTTTTATGCAGAATACATTGCTTTAGACTATGTGTAAATATAATGAATGCAGAGCTGTGGTTTTAGATGTAGTGAGGGGATCTGGAACTTATTGGATGACGTATTTTAAAAAGCTTCTAAACAGTATCTAGAGTTCTGATTTGTTTGGTGACCTGTGCCCATCAGAAAAAAGGCCGATACTTTATCAGCCACCATATGTTCCACAATTTTTGACACTACCAAAACTTCCACACATACTTGAGTTGTCATCTGTGCCTCATGTTACTCCTGACATTTACAAATAAGAACAAATGTAAGGATCAACATTAAACATCAAATCGTCAGTTGAGATTTAGATGTGATGTCATAGACTCCAACTTTAAAAGAATGATCATCAGTATTAAATGTGAAATACTTCTCACCAATTGATTTAAGCAGAGAGCACTGATGTGTCACACTGATTGCACTGGAGACATACAACAGCATTCCCAAAATACTGATGTAAACAAGAAGCTATATCTAGAACGTGGTGATGTGTAAATAAAACCCAGCACATATGACACTGATGATTTAAATGAGGTTGTTGTACAGTTGGGAAAGGGATTGTATTATATGTAAATGTGAATACACTTAAGCCAGAATAAGAACAATAGTAAAGATGGTAGACTTTAACCAAATGATGGTTCAATAGGACCACTGCTAGGTTTCTCAAGGAGTCAAGTTTTAGAGAACAATCCCATAAATTTTATGTGCCAGATGAAACATTAGATGTACTATCTGTTAGTACAATTCATGTTGAGTGTAACATTGCAATGAACTCTTATATGATGATAGATGATTCACACAATCTACAGTTTCTTCCCAACAATTTGACCAGAATATAAAATTATGGAGGCTCCTACCAATTCTGTATATCTTACAGTGACCACCAGGTGTTGGAACACCTAGAGCTATGTATTGTTGACCAAGACAATCTTGTACTCTACTTTCACAGAGTGGAAAGCTTAGTACTTCTACAACACCTAAGGCAGAATGACTGTAAGGTATAAAACCAGCACACACACTTGTCTGTGCACCACTTTACAGGTGCAAAATGATAACACTGAAGACCTGCTCATTCTTTAAATTCCTGGGCTTGAAACCTTGCAATAACAACAGTCATTATAACAGCTCTCATAGAATATGGTGAGAGGATCACATGACAGGAATACATTTCACACAAGCCATTTGCCTCCACAGCAATGTTTAACAGAAATGATGAAATCAGGATTCTTATCCAGCATCAACCATGCAATACTTTCCTATATATTGACAGGAAATTTCAGAAAAATGATGGTAATGCTACAGTTGCATCAAATTTTACTCATAATGCTCTAGAATTTCTCTTCATGAAATAAAATAAGATATGAATTGATCGGGGTTGAGATTGACAGCACTTGTACTCATACATTCAAGGAAGTGAATGAGATAGTCATCAATAAAATAATATGGAAGACGCCTGACATCATTGTAACAGATGAGGAATGCCTTAAGCTGTTAAAAGATTTGATTGTCGGTATTCATCTGCCATTAACATTCTGTACCTGGAAGGTCTTTGAATATCCTATGCTACTGACATGCATCCAAGCAGACATAGGCTATTAAAAGTCCATTCAATTAGTAACAAAAGATTTATTATGCTAGCATTTCAAACCAATAGGAACAGCTACTTAAAAAACGATTTGGACATATTCAACACTGGTAATTTAACTAATGCCAAAGTCTACTTGAATTCAGTTTATTATCCATATGACAACTTACGAGTGGAGTGGAATCATAATGTCTACAGTTCATCATTCACTATGTATGCCAGGTTTCACCCTTCTTACTACGGAGGATATTATAGAAGAAGAGTGTCTACTCACTGCATAGAAATTTAAGGAGCTGGCACCATTCATAATTATAGATTGCTCAAAATCGAATGGGACAGTTAAACCTGGTCCACTAGATGTACATATTGAACTTGAATTTTCGGCAAACTTCCCAGTATGCACCATAGCATATGCTCTAGTTCTGAATGACTTTATGATTAACCATACACCAGTCAGAGAAATAGTGCAATGAGTTGTATAAATGAACAAGAGTTGTGTCTCGTCTGAAGCATTTCATGATGGCACCTCAAAGGGTGAACATCACTGTAGATGCTCAAGGTTTTTGCTATGTATTCACACAGTTTGTATTTATGGATGTTGCCTTAACTGCTTTTACAAATTTTGAAAGTGTAAAAAAGACATTCTCAGGAAGTATACCATCACCGAAACATCTCAGGGATGGGAAGTGTGCTGAAACAAAGAAGGCAGCAGTGTGGTTAACCTGTTTTTCTACGGAAATCACTGGAACGATTCTGGTATGTCTTATGCAGGTATGGTGACACTGCTTAAAACTTTCAACTACACAGGCACTGTTGTTTATGTTAAAGGCCCCTAGGAGACTATGTGGATGGATGGTATCTATAAGTATGCAGCTATTCAGGATCTGGAATCATATGGCTGTTCAACCCTCCAGCAGCTCAAGGAGAAGTACGGAGATGGACAAAATAGTGTTGTGTCTGCTTCAGAAAATGTGTAATTGGTTTTAAGCTGGATGACAAATAAATGAGTTTAAAACTAATTCACTGTGTTATTAATGAGTTCATCACAATTCTAGTTTGTTTTCAACTATAATCAGCTTATACGATAAGGTTATGAGGATATATTTTTGTTTAGCATACAACTTCATCCACATATTATGCCTATGGTCTTCTTCAAGCACAGGTTATATAATTTTAGACATGGCGTCATCTACATGTATTTGGAAACAGCAATCACATGCTACCTGTTCTCAGAAACCTACACATGCTTATCAGAATGTAAAATCCCAAATGATTAGTCTGTGAACCCCGTTATCCTCATCTTTAAATGTCTCAGTCTACTACATTACTTTGACAGAATTGTGATTTGGCATTTTGTAAATAATAACAAGTTTATGGGGTAACAAATATCTTCATAATTCATTCAATCAATCTTATGCAATATTTTCTTCAGTTCCAACATTAATAAAAATACAGAGATAGTTATCCAATTAATTTAAAATAAAAATAATAATGAGTTCTTTTAAAAAATAATGCTTTTTATGAATGGTACAGAGATATGTTTTCTTACACTAAAAAGATATGTTTCCGATGAAAGCCATCAGTGGCACAATAGAAGAAAAATTACAATTTGGTTATTGCAATGTCATTTGATACACAGATTGGTCCATTGATAGTGACCGGGCCAAATATCTCATGAAATAAGCATCAAACGAAAAAACTACTTGACTAGCTTGAAGGGGGAAACCAGATGGCGCTATGGTTGGCCCACTAGATGGCACTGCCATAGGTCAAACAGATATCAACAGCATTTTTTAAAATAGGTACCCCTATTATTTATAACATACTCATGTAGTACGTAAAGAAATATGAATGTTTTAGTTGGACCACTTTCTTCGCTTTATGGTAGATGGCGCTGTAATAGTCACAAACATATAAGTACGTGGCATCACGTAACATTCCGCCAGTGCAGATGGTATTTTCTTCGTCATACATTACCCATGTTAAAATGGACTGTTTACCAACTGCGGAAAAGGTCAATATTGTGTTGATATATGGCTATTATGATCAAAATGCCCAACGGGCATGTGCTGTGTATGCTGCTTGATATCCTGGATGATATCATCCAAGCGTCCAAACCATTTGCTGGATAGTTGCATTTTTTACATCTACATCTACATTTATACTCTGCAAGCCACCCAATGGTGTGTGGTAGAGGGCATTTTACGTGCCACTTTAAGGAAACAGAAAGTGTTCAGCCTCATGTGAAACGTCAACCACAATCTGCAACAAATTATGATGCCCAAGTAGGTGTTTTAGCTGCTGTCATGGCTAATCTGCACATCAGTACCAGACAAATTGCCCGAGAATCGGGAATCTCAAAAACATCAGTGCTCAGAATGCTGCATCTACATCGATTGCACCCGTACCATATTCCTATGCACCAGGAATTGCATGGCAATGACTTTGAACATCGTTTACAGTTCTGCCACTGGGCACAAGAGAAATTACACGACGATGACAGATTTTTTGCACACATTCTATTTAGTGACAAAGCGTCATTCACCAACAGCGGTAATGTAAACCGGCATAATATGCACTACTGGGCAATGGAAAATCCATGATGGCTGCGACAAGTGGAACATCAGCAACCTTGGCGGGTTAATGTATGGTGCAGCATTATGGGAGGAAGGATAATTGGCCCCCATTTTATCGATGGCAATTTAAATGGGGCAATGTATGCTGATTTCCTACGTAATGTTCTACCAATGTTACTACAAGATGTTTCACTGCATGACAGAATGGCGATGTACTTCCAACATGATGGATGTCCGGCACATAGCTTGTGTGCAGTTGAAGCGGTATTGAATAGCATATTTCATCACGGGTGGATTGGTTGTAGAAGCACCATACCATGGCCCACATGTTCACCGCATCTAATGTCCTCGGATTTCTTTCTGTGGGGAAAGTTGAACGATATTTGCTTATCGTGATTCACCGACAACACCTGACAACATGCATCAGCACATTGTAAATGCATGTGTGAACATTATGGAAAGCAAACTACTCGCTGTTGAGAGGAATTTCGTTACACATATTGCCAAATGCATTGAGGTTGATGGACATCATTGTGAGCATTTATTGCATTAATGTGGTATTTACTGGCAATCACACTGTAACAGCATGCATTCTCAGAAATGATAAGTTCACAAAGGTACATGTATCACATTGGAACAACCAAAATATAATGTTCAAACATACCTATGTTCTGTATTTTTAATTTAAAAACACCTACCTGTTACCAACTATTCATCTAAAATTGTGAGCCATATGTTTGTGACTATTACAGGGCCATCTATCACAAAGTGAAAAAAGTGGTCCAATTAAAACATTCATATTTCTTTATGTACTTCATGAATATGTAATAAAAACTGGGGGCTCCTATTTAAAAAAATCCAGTTGATATCCGTTTGACCTATGACAGTGCCATCTAGTGGGCCAACCATAGCGCCTTCTGGTTTCCCCCTTCCAGCTAGACAAGTTTCGTTCTTTGTAGTTTTCTTGTTTGATGCTTATTTCGTGAGATATTTGGCCTGGTCATGATCAATGGACCACCCTGTAGAGTTGAAAAGTTTTACAACCCTAGTGTCATTTGATGCAATGGAGAAATTCTGCAGCATAATTTTATATACTTTTCTAAAAAGGACTGATTTAACATAGGAACTAGATTACACTAAAAATGGGAGACTCTGGCAGCTAGCAGCAGGTGCAACACTAATGCAGGAGCCACTGATACCTTTATTAGTGAGTAATAAAGGTTATTTTTCCCTATTGTTTTGTAGGTATTGACATTACCGTTCCTCTCGGATTGTGATAGATTACTTATGACAAATTTCATTAGTAAATATATGTATTTTGATGGCACAGTTAAAATGCCTAGCTCCTTTAATAGGTAACTACATGATGTCCTTGGGTGAACACCAGATATTATTCTTACCACTCGTTTTTGTGCAGTCAATACTTTCTTTCTAAATGATTTGTTCCCACTGAAAGTTATTCTGTAAGACATCATTGAGGTGAAATATGCAAAATATATCAAGAGGTGCATTCATTTGTTCCCAAGGTTAGCAATTATACTAAGCAGCTGAGAAGCTCAGTAATACTATTCTTTCAGTTCAAGTTTTCATCAATATGTACACGCAAAAATTTGAAGCATTCTACCCTATTTACTGATGCCTGCTAATGTGCTACATCAGTTGTTCCTATTACTACTTATTTTACAGAACTGAACATAGTGTACTTTTTCCAAAATTTATGGAAAGTCTATTATCTGAAAAACACTTTATAATTCTTTTGAAAGTATCATTTACCATCTCTTCTGTTGCTCTCTGTTTATTATAACACTAGTTTTTCCCCCACTTCTTCATCCGTGTATGCATTTGACATATATATATTGAATACACCTCCTCCTCACCCTCTCTGTGTCCATTTCCAATTTCCACCTCTCCCCCCCCCCTCCCCCCCTCTGTCTGTCCACCTCGTCCTCCCACTTCTATCTGTCTTTCTCTTCCTCCCCACTCTTACTGTCTCTTTGTCACCACCCCCATTCACTTTGCCCATTTTCTGAACCCCACTCTCTCTGACAATACCTTCATCCCCTCTCCCTCTGACCAGATCCTCATGCCCCTCTCTCTTTCCATCTCTATCTCCCCCTCTTCCTATTCCACCCACCCACTACCCCTCTACATTTTCCACCTGCCTCATGCATCTCCCTGTCAATTTCCTCCTCCACCTCATTCTGTCCATTCCCTCCTCTATCCATCTCAGCATGTCCCCAGCCATGCTCATTGGCGCTTTTAGCCACTGAAATACAGCTCAGTGATGCAGGCTGATACTACTCCCACAACATATCTGTCAGGCAGGTCAGGCAACATATCAGGAGGCTTGGAAATCATTTATTTGACCCTGAAATACAGGCTACCATACAAAGAAGGTCGATAAAGCAGGCAACATAACATGCCTGTCATGCGGGCCAGCCATCATGTCAGGGCCCAGAAAACCATTTCTTGCCACTGATCACTGAGTAAAAGGCTGTCCTGCAACCAAGCTGATTAGCTGATTGCCAGGATGATACTGTTCTCACACAACATGCCAGTCTTGCAGGGCAGTCTGTATGTCAGGAGCTGTGAAAAACACATTTTTGCCCATATCTCTGCTGCTGTTGACTATAGGAGGCTATAAACACCAGAGTACTGATACTTGTGAGGACTGCTGTTTCTGTGCCGGATTTGGTTGAAATCGATCCAGGGGTTTCAGAGGAGATCCTAGCCAGACACATACTCTGTGGTTTGCAAAAAGTACCAATTCTGCTTGTTGAATATTTAGTAGAAGGTCATTCATACACATATAAGGAATAGTGAACCCAAAATTGAGGACTACGTTTGTGCTTTATCTCCACACACTAAAATTTTCTATCCAGAATCTGCAGCCACATCTTTGAATTTATCTAATCTGGTGATTTCTTTATTGGACAGACATCAAACCTCTCCAACAGCAGATGCTGCTGCATTGCATGCCTGTAAAAGTTGTTTACATTCAAGTTACTCGAATCGTCAGATGCATTCAACTTTTCACCCATCTGCAGGTTGTTTGCCTTGGCATACCTCTGTACACACAGGCAACATCTTCCAAGGATCCCTTATTCAAAAGCACAGTTGTTTAATGTCACTCAATAGCTTGATATCAACATGTCTTTTCCAACAGGGCATCCCTCAGAAGTCCTGGTGCAAGTTAAGAGAAGGCAGGGCTAGAGTTTAGGTGGTCATATGTGCACTCTGGAACTTCTAAATATTTAATTTTATCCATGTTTTACAGCAGCAAATGTAATTGTATTCAACACTCTGGGAGTATTTCATGTTTTATTAAATGCATGATGCATTTCATCTGATGTAAATTGTCATAATATATTACTTACTTCTGCTCTTAAATGAGGTGAAATGCATGTTCCATATAATCCAAGAAAAGCGTTTTTTACTATTTAACACCATACATTGGTTTCTTCATCCTGTTCATGCATATCGCTTCACTCAAGAGGCACAGCTGCATGCACATTTTTCCAAACAAGTGTTTATAAAAGACAAAATTCTTGCATACGTCTTTACATTAGGGATGTTAAATTCCTGCCAAACATTCAACTCATGTTCATACTCTGAATCAGTATGGCAGTGCTTGCAAGATTACTGATGAATGCAAGTATGATGGGCAATGTGGTTTCATTGAGTCTTCCCGCCAAATCTGGATATTCATATGAGAAGACCCTCTTCTTCAACATTAGCTGGAACTTCCCATCATCAGGATGGATCAATGATGTGCATATCATCTTCATGCATCGTTTTAAGAAGTTTCTGAAGCAATGCATGCATAAAACATAGCAAGTTTTTAAAATGGAGCATAATTATCAGTGTCACTTGCCTGGACAACGAGATGTATTTTCATCACTTTCAGGTGGGACACTAAACCAGTAATTCTTCAATCCAAAATCAGCCAACTGTACAACATTGAAGTTAGCATCATACTTGCTCAAACTGTGGAAGAAAACATGTGTGTGTCAAGGTAACTGGTATTTCAAATTGCATGCACTGTGTGGGTTGTGCCTCAGAACATCTCTATAAGCTGACAGTGATGTTCATGTGTAGCTTCTACATCTACATCTACATCCATACCCCGCAAGCCACCTGACGGTGTGTGGCGGAGGGTACCTTGAGTACCTCTATTGGTTCTCCCTCCTATTCCAGTCTCGTATTGTTTGTGAAAAGAAGGATTGTCGGTATGCCTCTGTGTGGGCTCTAATCTCATGGTCTCTTCATGAGATATACGTAGGAGGGAGCAATATACTGCTTGACTCCTCAGTGAATGTATGTTCTCGAAACTACAACAAAAGCCCATACCGAGCTACTGAGCATCTCTCCTGTCTTCCACTGTAGTTTATCTATCATCTCCGTAACGCTTTCGCGATTACTAAATGATCATGTAAAGATATATCTAAAAAGAAAGATGATGAAACTTACCAAACAAAAGCGCTGGCAGGTCGATAGACACACAAACAAACACAAACATACACACAAAATTCCAGCTTTCGCAACCAATGGTTGCCTCGTCAGGAAAGAGGGAAGGAGAAGGAAAGACAAAAGGATATGGGTTCCAAGGGAGAGGGCAAGGAGTCACTCCAATCCCGGGAGCGGAAAGACTTACCTTAGGGGGAAAAAAGGGAAAAAAGGACAGGTATACACTCGCACACACACACATATCCATCCATGTGTGGATGGATATGTGTGTGTGTGCGAGTGTATACCTGTCCTTTTTTCCCTTTTTTCCCCCTAAGGTAAGTCTTTCCGCTCCCGGGATTGGAGTGACTCCTTGCCCTCTCCCTTGGAACCCATATCCTTTTGTCTTTCCTTCTCCTTCCCTCTTTCCTGACGAGGCAACCATTGGTTGCGAAAGCTGGAATTTTGTGTGTATGTTTGTGTTTGTTTGTGTGTCTATCGACCTGCCAACGCTTTTGTTTGGTAAGTTTCATCATCTTTCTTTTTAGATATATTTTTCCCACGTGGAATGTTTCCCTCTATTATATTCTGATCATGTAAAGAAGCGCGCTGCTCTCCATTGGATCTTCTATATCTCTTCTATCAACCCTATCTGGTACGGATCCCACACCACTGAGCAGCATTCAAGCAATGGGCGAACAAGCGTACTGTAACCTACTTCCTTTGTTTTTAGATTGCATTTCCTTAGAATTCTTCCAATGAATCTCAGTCTGGCATCTGCTTTACCGATGATCAACTTTATATGATCATTCCATTTTAAATCACTCCTAATGCGTACCCCCAGATAATTTATAGAATTAACAGCTTCCAGTTGCTGACCTGCTATATTGTAGCTTCTGCTTTTCTATCTAATGGCAGCTCGCAAATATCAAATTTATCTGCATTATTCTATAAATTGTCATTTCCCTTCGATTTGGTCATGGGAATGTTGGTGTTGTAAAACAGATCCACATCCCATGTAAGTTTATCAAGCTCAGACAGCAATCATCTCATAGTATTATCCCACATATGAATCAAAATAATTGTGGTTACAGTCTTATACATACATAGCTTGATACGCTCACTTGTGGTTCATCCCATTCTGTGAAGATTGCATGGGAAGTTGTGGTGTCCTCCACAGTGTTTTACAGGAGCAAGGACACATTCAAAGACAGCATATACTAAAAAGGGACACTGACCCTGATGGTGGGCATTCTTAAATTTTAAGAATTTATTTTTCTCTTTGCAGACTTCTTCATGTACCAGTTCCTGTTAGATGTTTTGCTACATGCTCACTCGAAGTAGAGGAGTTCATGCGGCTAGGGGAAAAAATGTTGTGTACCACAACATACTGACAACTAACAGATGGAAGGAAAGGAGTTTGAACATGTTCTTGATACAACAGTAGTGCTGATTTTTCTCCCTCTGATAATAGAAGAAATTCTAAATGCATCTTATGCTGACTGCCAGAAATTGGATAAATGAAGGGGTCCAACAACTTTGTTAATCACTGTACCACTATCAGTGGTTTACTTTTCTCTCAGGTCATTAATTTGAACTAATATATTGGCATTCTGCCTCTCAAAGTTAGGTATGTTCTGTAGTTTAACAGGGAAATCAATACCGTCAAAGTTATGAAACCTACAAATAATTTTACCCACATGGTATTTACTGGAATGCTGCAGTTCTCACTAGCCAAGACTGACTGTGCAAAACAAAACTTGTCATCAAAATTTTGCATATTAATATTGGCCTTATAGTAAGTTGTATCCTGTGGAAGGTGGATATTGGTGAACCCCCTTTTAATGGATAAAAAAGGTGTGACTGGATGTCAGGGTGGAGTACTCAGCTGAGTGGCTTACGAGACCCTCTTTGCTACATCTAGGAAAAATGGCCCAATATGACATTCAAGTTAAAAGTTCAAATCACTCAGTGATTGAGATGCCTCATGATATCATGCCAGTTTCCCCCCAAATATAGACAATGGTCATCTCTTCAAGACCATCAGGTTGTTTTGGGATGCATCAGTGCACAGCATAACACTGCACCAAACTTAACGATGGGATTCTGTGAATTGCTAATGATGTTGGAGAGGTCCCTTCCAGAATGGGTAGACAAGAGTGTAGGAAATGTATGGGGTCTCTGTACCCAGTGGTAGAATTATATTCACAGGCCAATATTCAGTCTTCAAATGCACATCCAACATAAGAGTGATTTAAAAATGGCAATTTACTAAGCTGGAGTGTGTCTACAGTACTAGTAGGATAGGACAGAAAGTTGCTGCTAGCTGAAGTATTACTATGATTACCACCGGGCAGGTTGATGGCTCTGGTGAGTGGGACGGCTCAGGATGCTGGTGAGTTGACTTCTGGTGCTGACATGATGGCCAATGCTGTGGTGAGTGTACAGTGGATGTGATGGACTGTGGGGAAAGTGCTGGGCCGGGTCACAGCAAACTTTGCTAGTGTTAACTGTGCCGACAGACTAGGTCATGGTAACTGCACCCCATGTCCACCTCTGGATGATTTAAACAATCCTGTAGATACAATAACGAGAGAAATTAGAATCATATTCCCAAAAATGTGGATAAATATGCATGTGTAAATAATGGATTTCTTTGGTGCTTACCTAAACCAATATTGATGTTTGTATCATACCACTCTGATATCAGTACAACGAGATCACTAGGCACAGCTTCTACCCAGTCAGGCATGGTAGAGTCACGTGTCTGTTGTGAGTCTGGTACATCATCATCACTTGAAGATTGGAAATATTCAGCTGTCATATATCTTCTCATATGAAATATTGTGCAATTTGATATTTCTGAAACAAAATAACAATTTATAAGTTATAACCAGACTCACACCAGCCCATCCTCCCATCTCTGGAGCAAGTATTTATTGCTTAAGGTACTCCTCCATATTGTCACCCACGAGGGGGGGCATCTTCATTGTACATACATCTTTACCTGTAACATATTAAAAAAAGACGTTGAGAAAAGCACTATATTAGAATGCAATGTACAGTGAGTATGATGGTGTTCATCTTTTAAGTTGTTCAAGTTCAGCCAGCATTTGAGAGCTGAATGCTGTAACAACATTATGAATTGCATATAACACACGGTCACACACACTCACACACACACACACACACACACACACACACACACACACACACACAAGTTGAGGAAGGAAAAAAGTCACTATTTGTATGGAAGGTCAAATACATGCAAAGCCCATCTTCAACTTTAGTACTGGATAAGAAACCAGCCTGACATGAATGCTTGCTTTCAGAACACAGCTGGCTGCAGAATATATCCATTGCGGATGATAAAGTGCTGCAACCTGGAGATGGAATGAATTCAACTGGCAGAATTGTGGTATTTATATAAATTCCGTTGACTGGTGGGAGAATCATGTCTGCAGCTACCCTGTGTAGAGATAGTGGGGGTGTATATTGTCAAATCAAAGGCAAGGAAGCACACCTGCTGACCAAATTTATCACAGGTGGTTAACTGCTGTGGAATGTCAAGACAATGGTGTCTGAATGAAAATAATGAGATGTTTTCTCATTGCTCTGTCCTTTGAAATATCAGTGTCCTCAGAATAACAGCATGGGAAGCACACTTGAGGTTCATTAGAGTGAAATATTGTAGGGACTTCAATCTGTAGGAGTGAGAATATATGCATGGGAAAATTCTTTGGCTTTCTGTTAAGTCTGTACCAGGTCAGAGAGGACATAACACATTCATCATGGGACTGCAGGTCTTCTATCCAGGAGAGGCAGTGCAGATGCTGTGGCTTTAAGGAATTAGTAGCATTGAAATATGTTTTGGAAATGGAAGGAAGGTGCAGCCGACACCCTCCACCACCTTTGAAAGGGGTCTGCAGCCCCTTTGATGCTGTCATAGTGAGACAGTTTATAGTATGTTCCCATCTACAGATCACCAATGCTAGCTCAATAAATATCTGTGTATTTAACTCAAATATTTTTGTGAGGTTTCTGGTTGACATGAGGGTGGCATGCTCCAATCGCTGCGGGGAAGCATTGGTGGAATTCATCAGCAAGTCGCTACCTCCTCTAATACATCAGCAGTGGTTTTCAAAGACATCCATCAATGAGTGGTCAGCGTGACGGATTGTCGTCCTACAGGCTCGGGTTTGATTCCTGGCTGGGTCAGGGATTTTCTCCCCTCAGGGGCTGGGTGTTGTGTTGTCCTCTTCATCATTTCATCCCCATCTGGCGCACAGGTCACCCAATGTGGCATGTAATGTAATAAGACCTGCACCAAGGTGGCCAGACCTGCCCCGCAAGGGGCCTCCTGGCCAATGACACCAAACGCTCATTTCCATTTCACTGCCATGAGAGTGAAGGGAGTGGCATGGCAGGGCACACACTACAGATGAGCAAGGAGTGCAGCTGTGCATGAAGATGTGTGGGGGACTGCGTGTGCCCACACCCGCCAGCCTAGTGCATTCAGCCATGAAATGGCGAGGTGCACAGATGCATGGATGTCATGCTACACTTGGCAACTATGAGCACTCCTTGCTTAGTGCAACAATCCATTGGGATATGTGGCCCAGCCTTCGCAATTCCTAGTGCATGTTCAGCGCCTACACACCATCTAAACAATTTGATTCCTTTTTCCCTACAACTCCTATTGCCGTGTGAGAAAAAACCTGAAGTATGGGCTATCATTCTGTGTTCTGTGTTCTGTGGTAGGCATTTGTTTGGGCTGTGCATCCATGTGTATTGTGCATGCCAGTTAGCTCACATAGAATGAGTGTAAATGCAGCCTCACTAAAGTGTGAATGTGTGTCTTGTAGTGTATACAATATCATTTCCAAATGTTTTCCTCAGGCAACTTTCAGCATTGGATATATGTTACAGGAAACTCACGACACTTGGCTGCAGTAGAAAAGTTTATTAATTTGCTACCAGTTTCGGTTATTGACCTTCTTCTGGCACCTGAGTCAATGTCAGAAAGTAGAAATGACAACAAAACCTCATGGGCGGAACATTATGCGGAAATGAAATACAAAAACGGATCTTAGGAGGAACTTAGCTACTGCAAGTCACACATTAATCATGCTGAATCATACTATCATATGAACTGTCAGTTTCAGGAGTAACAATATAGAACAATACTTTTCATACATCAACAATTTTCCTCATGTACACACAAGAAGGAAGCTGGCCATATACGAGGTGTGGCTAGAAAAAAACCGGACTAGTACTGGTGAAACAATAAAATGAATGCAATAAGGCTGAAAGTCACGTGGCCTGTCACGTGACTCTCGCTCCGCCTACTGCTGGAGTTTCATCTGCCTCCTGCACTCAGTCTGCCCGTGGCGTCTGTTTTAAGTAGTTGACGTTTTGTCTGTGTGTCAGAAAATGTTGAGTGTACAGAAAGAACAGCGTGTTAACATCAAATTTTGTTTCAAACTAGGAAAATCTGCAAGTGAAACATTTGTAATGTTACAACAAGTGTATGGCGATGATTGTTTATCGCGAACACAAGTGTTTGAGTGGTTTAAACGATTTAAAGATGGCTGCGAAGACACCAGTGATGACACTCGCACTGGCAGACCATTGTCAGCAAAAACTGATGCAAACATTGAAAAAATCGGTAAACTTGTTCGACAAGATCGCCGTTTAACAATCAGAGCAGTGTCTGAGTTAACAGGAGTTGGCAAGGAAAGTGTTAGGCAGATTCTTCATGAAAGTTTCAACATGAACAAAGTGTGTTCAAAAATGGTTCCAAAGTGTCTCACAATTGAACAGAAGGAACGCCGAAGAATGATTTGTTCTGACATCCTCGAAAACATTGAAAGTGATCCCACCTTCTAACAAAATGTTATTACTTGCGATGAATCGTGGTTTTTTACTTACGATCCCGAAACTAAACGCCAATCGATGCATTGGAAAACTCCTGGTTCTCCACGACAAAAAAAAGCACGAATGTCAAAATCGAAATTCAAGGCAATGATGATTGTTTTTTTTTTACATCAAAGGGATTGTGCACATTGATTGGGTACCAGAGGGACAAACAGTGAATCAGCATTACTACATTAGCGTCCTGGCTACCCCACGTGAGCGAGTACGGAGAAAACGGAATGATTTGTGGAGAAAAAAGTCATGGATCCTTCACCAAGACAATGCCCCAGCTCACAGTGCGTTGTCAGTGAAGACGTTTTTGGCAAAACACAACATTCCCATCTTAGATCATCCACCCTACTCACCTATTTGGCCCCCTGTGACTTTTTTCTTTTCCCTAAAGTCAAGTCAGCTTTGAAAGGAACTAGATTTGAGACTGTTGAAGCAGTAAAAGAAAAAGCGACAGAAGTAATGTATGGACTTACCGAAAATGATCTGCAGCATTGCTATGAACAGTGGAAAATTCGTATGGAGTGGTGTAGAGACCGAGGAGGAGAGTACATTAAAGGAGATAACATGAAATTGTAAATAATTGTAAATAAATGTTTTCTCCAGCATCAGTCCGGTTTTTTTCTAGCCGCACCTCGTATAGTCAGGACATAGCATGAGAAGCTTGTAACCTCAAAGACAACACCAAGAAGATGCCCAGCCAATATAAATTATGACATACAAAGATAATTTTTTAATAGAAAAACAACCATAAATACACCAATTACAGTACAGTCATAAGTAAAAATGTACAAAAGCCACAAATATCAATTATCAATAACAGCTGGTGTCATGGCGAGAGGCATCACGTGATCAGCTAATTGCTTACCACATGTCAACTGAGTTGAAACTGTGGTGTCACCGCCAGACACCACACTTGCTAGGTAGTAGCCTTTAAATCGGCCGTGGTCCGTTAGTATACGTCAGACCCGCGTGTCGCCACTATCAGTGATTGCAGACCGAGCACCGCCACACGGCAGGTCTAGTCTAGAGAGACTTCTTAGCACTCGCTCCAGTTGTACAGCCAACTTTGCTAGCAATGGTTCATGCTCTCATTTGCAGAGACGACAGTTTAGCATAGCCTTCATCTACGTCATTTGCTACGACCTAGCAAGGCGCCGTATTCAGTTACTATGTATCCTGAACAGGTAATATTGTGAATTATGTACCATCAAGAACGACATTCATCATTAATGGATTAAAGTTAAGTATCAAACTAATTCCGTCCGCTTTCTGAATTCTAATTCCTTGTCATGTTCCAGACCTCACGTCAGTATAGTCCTTCCCTCCTCACTCCAGCCTGCGTGAGCTAAAACATGTGCATTTCAGCCTCCATTCATAACACGGTGTTGGCTCTTCTGCCAACACAACAGAAACACTGGTTGCTAAGAGCTCTGGCACGTGATTACTCCTTGCTGTGATGCACAGATATTCTGTGGTTTTCGATATTTTATTTTAGATTATCCCATTGTTGACTGTTTACTAGATTCTTGCTCTTCCCTTCAGTCAATTAATTGTTTCCTCCAGTTGTATTAGTTCTACTTCCATGTTTCCTATCATTCCTGTAATTTAGAAGCACTCTAATTAGGAAAATAAAATGTACTTAATGTAGGCACCACTTAAACGCAATTCTTCGACAATAAGAACATCAAATTAAGCCAGAAGCCTCGTGGACAGCAAGACCTGTGACAGTGGTGACAATGACGTAATTTGTGGTATGATACAATACAAATTACAAGGCTCAAGAACATTGCATTCAATAACAGAAACATGTCAGAGGCAGATGCATCCAAAATCTCAAGACTGGCAGTACAGCTGCCACCATTCTGGCTCCTCAGCCCCAAAACTTGAGGCACACACACAGTGCACGGCACCCATGTGATAATTACCATGCTTTAAATGTAAGAATGATCCCACATCACTATCTGGTGCCTCTGCTGCAGGATTATAACCATGTACTGTGTGTAAAACAGGTATTTAGTGTGTTAGATTGTGCCAGTGTGACAGCTCATTCCATCAAGATTGCTTTAGCAGTTAGTCAAATGGATCACTGATATGTTTCCAAAGTGCAGGGCAGTATAATCTTACCACCTGACACAGAAGGGTACCTGAAACTCAAGATGGCATTAATACAGTGAGTATCAGTGTCACAAGAAGAGAGAGTGCGACAAGTACTAACACAAGAGAATATTGGGTACAAGAAACCATTACAATATCTCCATCACTTGAGAAGTAAAGTCAATGTAAGCACAGTGCCAGACACACTACTTCATACCTTGTGGAGCAACAAACTGTCAGCTCAGGTGAAAGCTATCATCGCATCACGAACGGATATGCCACTCGATGCCATAGTTGATCTGGCTAGCCTTATTCAAGACGCAACTGTACCTGCCTCCTGTTCTGATGGCATGTAATAGTGCTTTGTTAGGAACCAGACCAGACTGTGACAGTCTACGGAATGAAGTTGAGGCACTGAACAAACAGCTGAATGACAGCTACTTGAGCAAGTTCGATGCCCACAGTAAATAGATGCGTGAGCTGGTTGTCGGTCTGAACATTACAAGACAGTCTAGACAGGAAGCACCGAGTTGCTCTTCATCAAACTCACCCTGCTCCAGTGACAGGCAGTTAGCCAGCATATGTCAGTATCATGAGTGATATGGAGATCAGGCACTAAATGTAATCTGCCATGTGCTTATGTCAACCATAAATGTCAGACAGAGGTAGATGCATCAGGTCATCTTTCTGTATGCCTGTTTGTAATGGATTGCAAGTAGGGGTGAAAATTCTGGATAATATGGGGTCTAATCTCAGCATTCTGCTGTGGGACAAGCTAAACTAGTACCACTTGTCCACCACATTTCAACTGTCAGCCACTAACAGGTCTGCTATAGTGCAACATTTGGAACTGGACCTGAGACTGAGGTATGCTTTGGCATGGAACTTCATAACTGCGGATGTGACAGAGCCTATAATTGAAGCAGATCTCACACTGCATTATTGCCTGATTCCTGACATTGTCAATGCACAGCAGCTGGACACTATCACTGGCCTGTCTACCACTGGGTTCCAGTGTCATGTTGCCACATTTGAAGCCAAGATGTCCCAGGCTACAGGAAATGGGTATGACAAGTTGATCAACCAGTTGCCTTTCTCACAATGCCTTGACAGGTATGTCACGATACCCTGCACCACATTATTATCACAGCAGACCCTCCGACTTCATGCAGGCCCAGAGTATTAGCTCCCACTGACTAAGGGCGTTATCCATCTTTCTAAAGGGCCATGGTCGTCACCTTTTCATTTGGTTCCAAAAAAGAACAGTATGTGGCACCTATGTGGTAAATACCATGCTTTAAATGTAAGAATGATCCCAAATCACAATCCGATGCCTCTTCTGCAAGATTATAACCATGCACTGTGTGGAAAACTGGTATTTAGTGTGTTAGATTGTGCCAAAGCTTACACACAAATCCCAGTTACTGAGAGAGGCATTCCAAAGATGGCCGTTATAACATCTTTTCGTTTGTTCGAAAGCTCGTTCAAGACTTTCAACCTGAGAAACACCACAAAAACATGACAACAATTCATTGATTCACTGTTATGGGGATTATCATGTTGTTTCACCTACCTGGATGACATACTCGTATTCTCAGGAATGCCAGAGGAACATGAGCAGAATCTCACTAAAGTTTTTTACCGCCTTGATGCATTTGGCATTGTCCTGAACATCCCTAAGTGCGTGTTTGGGCATCTGGAGATAATGTTTCCAGACCAGCTTATCTCACAGCAGGATTATACCCTTTGCCAGTAAAAGTTGGAGCCATTTTGAACATTCCTCGTCCAGAGACAACCAAAGACTTATTGAGATTTCTAGGAGTGCTGAGTTTCTACCCTTGCCATCTGCCATATGTGGCAGAACTTCAAGAACCACTTATGGCTGTTCCGACTGGTCCAAAAAAAAAAAAAAATGCAGGAAACCTCTGCAGTTGTCACAGTCAATGACAGATGGCTTCGAGTCAGCCAAAAAATTGTAATGGAGGCAGTGCTTCTCACGTATTCTACTTTAGATGTACCCCTCATGCTACAGCTCGATGCTAGCCAGGTAGCCATTGGTGCAGCATTAAAATAGTTTGTTAATGAGGCCTGGCAGGCTCTTGCTATTTTGTTTTGGAAAATGTCTCCAGCTCAGCAAAAATGGAGCAAATATTTCCATCCACAGTTGGAGGTAAGAGTATGCACAGTCTAGATGGACCACAAACCTCTGACCTCCATCTTCGGCAACAATAACAAATGCTCTGAGGCAGTTTAATCAGCTGGAATTTATGGTCCAATTTTCAACTGACATTAAACATATCGCAGCATTGAGCAATGTAGTAGTAGACCATTTCTCACCCATCAACGCAATTGTGAAGACCATAAAATTTGCACAACTGGCGCAAGCACAGCAGTCTGACCAAGAAATCTGAGACTGCCTAACAAATACTATGTCAGGCCTCAGGCCTGCAGCTCACACTCATTGACATACCAGAGGCAAACACTAAGGTGTATTGTGATACCTCAAATGGAAAAACTCACCTTTTTGTTCCAGCGGAAATGCACAAACAAATATTTCATAGCATCCATGATTTATGTCATCCTGGAATTTTGGCAGAGATGGAGCTCATATCTAATCATTACATGTGGCTTGGGATACAAAAGGATTGCTGATAGTGTTCTTGTGCATGTGTAAACTGTCAATGCGGCAATGTTTCACGCCATGTTCATGCACAAGTAGGAAAATTCCCAGACACAACTAAAAGGTTCACCCAAATACATATTGACATCAAAGGGCTGCTACCACCACCAGAAGGTCAACAACATTGGCTAACCATTGTTGTAGATTGAAATGCTGGCCAGAAGCTATTCCTATAGATGATATCTCTGCCAAGATGCTGGCTGCTGCTTTTATGTCCAACTGAGTTGCTTGCTTCAGATGTACACTGCATATAACCAGTGACAGAGGACATCAATTCAAGTCAAATTTGCTTACACAGCTGAACAAATTTTGTAGCATTTCATGTCACACATCAGCGATTTGTCATCCAACCAGCAATGGCATGTTTGAGTGGTGGCACCACTCCCTAAAAATCGCCCTCCCATCCTCATGTGCCATGAATCTAATGGACAACAGCTGTACCACTGTACCATTAGTTCCACCTGGGTTCTGCACCTATAAGCAAGCTGGATCTCTGTGCATCCCCAGTTGAATTGGTCTTCTATGGAGAAACGCTATTGCTGACAGGCGAGTTTGTTGATCTGGGTGCCTCAACAGGGGACATATCGCAAACATCGCAGGTTATAGCACATTTGAGAGTTCTTGCACATTCAACTGCAACCAGTGTCATGATACAGCATACAGCAAATGTTCATCCATGAAGAGTTGAAGTGTTGCACCCATTTCATGCTACGAAAAGAGAGCATCAAGCCTGTACTCACACCACCACATACTGCATCACTCCTTGTAGTAGCAAGACGAGATAAGGTGATAGAAATTTTGGTTAATGCCAAGAGAAACACTGTGTCTATCAACTGGGTTATCCAGCATTTGTCTTGGAATAATCTTTAGATATTCATTTTCCTCTACACTGATCAGCGCCATCATTTGACAGCAGACAGCCATCTCCTGTAACCCCACTTCCGAGCATGATTCAAGGAAAGGGGGGGGGGGTGGCTGTGTGGTGACTGGTGACAGGTGGCTGTGCAGCTATCACAGTATGATCTACTGATTGCTTATGATGTGTCATCTGTGTTCATGTGCTGGCTGCTAGGAGCGCTGATATGTGATCACTCCCTGCTGTGGCTCACAGACATTCTGTGGTTGTTGACTGCTATGTTTTAGAATAGTCCATCATTTACTTACATCTACATCTACATCTACATGGATACGCTGCAAATCACATTTAAGTGCCTGGCAGAGGGTTCATTGAACCACCTTCACAATTCTCTATTAGTCCAATCTCATATAGTGCGCGGAAAGAATGAACACCTATATCTTTCTGTATGAGCTCTGATTTCCCTTATTTTATCATGGTGATCATTCTGCCCTATGTAGGTCGGTGTCAACAAAATATTTTCGCATTCGGAGGAGAAAGTTGGTTATTGGAATTTCGTGAGAAGGTTCCGTCGCAACGAAAAAAATCTTTCTTTTAATGATTTCCAGCCCAAATCCTGTATCATTTCTGTGACACTCTCTCCCATATTTCACGATAATACAAAATGTGCTGCCTTTCTTTGAACTTTTTCTATGTACTCCGTCAGTCCTACCTGGTAAGGATCCCACACCGCGCAGCAGTATTCTAAAAGAGGACAGACAAGTGTTGTGTAGGCAGTCTCTTTAGTAGATCTGTTACATTTTCTAAGTGTCCTGACAATAAAACGCAGTCTTTGGTTAGCCTTCCCCACAACATTTTCTATGTGTTCTTTCCAATTTAAGTTTTTCGTAATTGTAATACCTAGGTTGGGGTTGTGTCGTTTGGGGAAGTAGACCAGACAGCGAGGTCATTGGTCTCATTGGATTGGGTACAGATGGGGAAGGAAGTCATCTGTGCCCTTTCAGAGTAGCCATCCCAGCATTTGCCTGGAGTGATTGAGGGAAATCATGGAAAACCTAAATCAGGATGGCCGGACGCGGGATTGAACCATCGTCCTTCCGAATGTGAGTCCAGTGTCTAACTACTGTGCCATCTCGCTCGGTAATACCTAGGTATTTAGTTGAATTTACAGCTTTTAGATTAGACTGATTTATCATGTAACTGAAGTTTAATGAGTTCCTTTTAGCACTCATGTGGATGACCTCACACTTTTCGTTATTTAGGGTTAGATTCCAGCTCTTAGTTTCAGTCAACAAATTGCCCCTGCAGTTGTGTTAATTCTTTTTTTTGTGTTTCTTGTGATTCCTGTAATTTGGAAGCATTCTAAATAAGAAAATGAAGTGCAGTGAATGAAGGAGCCTGAAGGAAATTCTTCCACAAGAAGAACACGAAATTAAACTGTAAGCCTTGCACACAACAGACTTGCAACAGTGTTGTTATTTCTTTTTGCAGCTTGTTTAAGAAGCATTACATGGCAGTATTGTAAATAAAGTAACCTATGACAAAAATGTTTGAACCAAAATTAAAACAAGACTGCCAAATTCTAGGTACAATGTATAAATCAATGTATCTTTTGTACCAAGAGACAGGGACACAAAAACAAATTATTATGATTCAGGTTCCTAGGATATTACCGAGAAGCTACATCCACTTGGAATTTAGAAAACCTGGATTGAATGGTAGAAGGTGCACAGTGTTACAACTCAATAACTTAATAAAAGGTACCTTACTGATAGCATGCAAAAGACCTATCAATAAAAACATTACAGTATTTCATGTCCACAACTCCACATGTGTGTCTGAACCAACTGACTTGTAATGAAACAGGAATTACATAATATACATTTCCTCAGAGGGATCAATACACAATACCCCAACATGTGAGATAAGTTTGAACATCACACGAATAGCTAATGAGCTTATAAAAGTTACCCAAAACCAAGGAAGAATCACCATCATCAGGCTTAGGCAATTAAAAATTGTATTGAATAGGATTAAGTGTATGACCAATAAAAAAAATGGATAAATTAAAAATATTAAAAAATATAAAAGCAGTTTTCAGTCACTACACCCTACTGACACTCTTAGATATCTATCTGCAGCACAGATCGAGACACCTGACCTCCAGCTACAACAAAGCAGTAATATAACATTTTATATTTAAAAGGAGGGAGATGAATATGTAACATAAATCATCAGTATGAACTATGTGCAAATGTGTCAATAACAACAATAATTATCAAGAAATACAAAGAGGGTAATATGCATACACCATAACAGACAAGCCTAAATAATCACACATTCATGCTAATGTACCAGCTGTATAGCAGTTATCACACTTGCAAATCAGTGATCCATCAAAATGCTATAATGTCTCAATGCCTTAACATAAAGCCCAAAAAGGAACACCAATATAAAAAAGGAAAAAAGACAAATAGAATTACCTTTGAACATGTTCCGTCTTACATTATAAGAAAACTGAATTAAGAAGGCTAAAGATATTAACAGACTTTGTTCTGAGGAGGGGTTAAAATGTTCAAGAGTGAGGGGGAAACAAATCAGGGGAGGGGACTTGTGCTGGGTATGAGGAGCAGATAGCTCTATAATGGTTTTGGTAATTAGGAAGAAACTGAAACTTATTGATACAATAATTTTTGTAAACATAGTAATTCTAAGAGACCAATTAATAAATCCAAGCACAGATGTGATGCATTAATTTTTAATTGATGTAATTAATTTTTAATTGATATAATTACCTACCACACTCAATTACCACCTATGAGAATAAGGTTTAAAGAACACTCCTATACGAATAATACATCAGCTCTAAGGGCACACGTAAAAACTCGCAAACATTTTTTGAGTAGTATAAATGATCAAATGGAAATGTTACACAAATCTAAATCTACACAGCTAGTAATAGATATTCTTTGGTGAGATATCAGTAATCTTCGAGATGAAAACCACGAGATACAAGCAGCAGCTTCAAGTAACATCCAAAGCAAATTACCAGGTTTAAACATGATACAGAAAACTGAAGCAGGTAAAAAACTCATGTACACAATTGGTTACAATGCATCAGCAGGAAATAATAGTCAAAAGTGTATTTAAAAAAAAAAAAAAAAAAAAAAAAAAAAAAAAAAAAAAAAAAAAAAAAAAAACACTCACACTTACAAGTTACAAGTGAAAATAACAGCCAAAAGAAAATCAAACAGACATACTAGTAAGCCTACCAGTGTAAACAATAGTGGACAATGTGTAATAATGTCTAACACTAGGGAAGATATTACCTGTAGGAAATGTGGAGAAACATAACATGGCTTCTGGGCAAATACATTTTTCCATAACATCGAGTGCAAAAAAAAAGCAAAAAACGATCTTCGTGTGTTAGGTGAAAGCTACGGGCATGGAATTTCTGCACTGTTGACAGAAAAATATAATTTAAAGATATCAGGATTTGTCAGACCAGGAGCGCTGTTTCGTGAGATAGCAGAAGAAACAAATTCTGCTCATATATCCAACTTAAATAAAGATGATTTTGTCATAATTTTAGATGGCTGAAATGATGTTTATTGGAACAAAACAAACAAATTAATAAAAGGACTGAAGAACTGGTTAAACAAAGTAATACACACCAATATTTGTGTTGTAAACATATCACCTCGTTATGATTTGCCTATCTGGTCATGTGTAAACAGTGAAATTTGTGCTGCTAACAAAAAAATCTCTGAAATATGTTCTGACTTCCAGAATGTAGAAGTTATTGACATACATGGCTTAGGTCAAAGGTTTTTGACAGCTCATGGACTCCATTTAAATAAATTAGGAAAAGAACTTTTAGCAGAAAAACTATTTACCAGTACCTGTGTCATGAGGACACATACGTCAAGCTTAAAAATCACCAGAAAAACATGAATTACTGATTGGTTTAAACCAAAAACTACAATCTTGTTAGCAGAAGCAGATCACTCTCACCAACTTGAAGACATATTATGTACTGATGCAGCAGGAGAAACCATCCCACCTTCAACAGCCAGCCCAGCAGCAGAAACCAATCCACCACTGACAGCCAGTATGATAGCAACAACCATTTGACACCCAGCAGGAGAAACCATCCCACCATCAACAGCTAGCCCAGCAGCAGAAATCAATCCACCAGTACAACAGCAACGACCACTCAACTCCCAAATAGAAAAATCGAACAACCATTGCACTTAAAGGATTTTTTTAGTGACAATGAGCCTAGGCAAATACAAAGGTAAGGAATGTTTTTATTCATGATTATACTGATTCCAAAACATTTCCAACAAAAACTGTAAATACGGAAAAAAAGAATAGGAGTGTAAAAATCCTATAAAGAAAGCTATTCTTGAAACCTTAGCCAAAAAACAGCACTTTTTTAATGCACTTTAACATAAATGGCATGGTTACAACCAATCAAAATGAAAGAATGAATAAAATTGATAAACTACAAATTTTACTCTCAGAATGTAAAAATATTAAAATTGTTTGTTTAAATGAGTATTGGCTTACAAAAGATAGTATCAAAATTTAGATAAGTTAAAAAACTTCAATGCAGCCTCAAGTTTCTGTAGAACAAATAGTACTCTTGGGGGCTCATGCACACTTCTAAATAACTCTGTAGAGTATAAAGTAAAAGACAATTTCAATTTTCTAAATGAAGAAGGAGTATTTGAAAGCTGCTCAGTTGAATTGCAAACACAAAATATTATTATTGTTTCTTTATATAGAATCCCAGGTGTAGAGATAACAAAATTATTTTTACCAAAATGAAAAAATATTTTAGAGAAAGTCATCAATTAGAAAAAGAAAAAGGTATTAATAGCAGCTGATTTCAATATAAATTTATTAAATCAAACAAATGCCTCAATAAAGTTTATGGACTTAATCCAAAAATTTGGTTTCAAGGTAAACTTCATGGAAATCACGAGAGAAAATGAAAACACAGGAAGCTGTATTGATAACATTTTAATAAATTATTAATTTGATGATGCAAAGAAGTTATGTGTGGAATTAGGACTCTCAGACCACTCTGCTTTGTTCATAGAAATAGAAAATGAAAATGAACCAAGCACTAAAAATACTTATAGCAGAAGAAATTTTTCTGCTCTAAATTAGAAGAGGTGGAGTGGCAAGTTACTGCAATCTCTGTACAATTTAACAGGTTTCTAGAAAGTTTCTTACATGTATTTAATGTAATATATTTCCACTTAAAGTATTCCACACAAAGGTGTCAAATAAGGTAAATTGGATCATCGCCGGAATAAAAATATCCAGTTGGAAGAAAAGACAACTGTACAAGGAGTTGAAATACAACAAAGACCCTGTTTTCATAAATTATGTCAAATGGTATAAAGGCTTATTTAAAAGGGTAGTGAAAGGTGCAAAAGAAATGGTAAATAATAAATACATCTTGGCTCATGAAAACAAATCAAAGGCAGTCTGGTCTGTCGTAAAATCAGAACTGGGGATGAGAACTAACAGCAAAGCTATCTCCAAAATTAAGGTGGCAAATAAAATCATAACAAATCCTGCTCTGATTTCAGAATCTTTTAACAATTTTTTAAAAATGTATCAAAATCAGTTTCAGATGTAGATGGTTATACCGAAAAAGTACAATTAGGTCAGAAGGTGGAAGAATACTTTAACAAATTTTTAAAAATTTCATCCAGAGATGTAGAGAACACTACACTGCAGCTTAAAAACAAAAATTCCACAGGGTGGGATGGCACACCTACTAAAGTAGTTACATCAGCTGCCAGGATAATAGCTCACCCCCTTTGCTCAATCATCAATAAATCACTCAAAAAAGGCCACTTTCCAGACACCCTGCAGCATGCGGAGGTAAAACCTTTGTTCAAAAAAGGCTCAAGAGAAGATATGGAGAATTACCACACAATCTCTATTCTCCCAATTTTCTCAAAAATATTTGAAAAAGTGGCAGCAATGCAAGTCAAAAACTTTCTAGAAAAATCAAACATACTGTCAGATAATCAATACGGCTTTCAGAAAGGCAAAAATACAATAGACACCAAAACGAGTTTGTGAAAAAATTTGTTCTGCCTTAGACAAGTCTAGCAAAGTTGCAGGAGTGTTCTGTGATCTAATAAAAGCATTTGATTGTGTAGACCATCAATTGCTCCTGTATAAAATGGAAAAATGCGGAAATGGAGATCGTGGTTTAGAGTGGCTCAGGCCATACCTCACAAAGAGAAGACAAAGAATAGTTATATCATCAAGCATGGGAAATTTTTTCTCTGAATGGATGATTATTTCACAAGGCGTTCCACAAGGCTCAATTCTGGGTCCAATTTTATTCTTACTTTACATAAATAACTTGCCACTAAACATAAATCCACACTCAGTTTTATTACTTGACGAAATGTCTGCCCTAATTGAAAGCAATCACTCAGAACAAATTCCCTCAACTGTCACAAATCTACTAGACAGTTTAGAAAACTGGTTCCAACTAAATGGGTTAAAACTGAATATTGGAAAAACACATTTATTACAGTTTAAAACTAAAAACTCTATGATAAATGAAATTCATATCACCTGCAGAAACCAGGAACTGAAAGAATCAGATTGTGTTAAATTTTTAGGAATACATTTGGACCAAACTTTATCCTGGTCTTCACATATAGAATACTTAGCAAATAAGTTAAACAGCCTGACCTTTGCTACGAAGATTTTGTGATATTCAACTAGCGTGGAGACAAGAAAAGTAGTTCACCATTGCTATTTTGAAGCTTTTATAAGGTATGGCATTATCTTTTGGGGCAATACAAGCAAAATCATTAGGATATTAAAATTACAAAAATCAATTGTTAGAAATATGTGTAATGCAAGACCAAAAGAATCTTGTCGCCCACTGTTAAGAAATCTAAAAATATTAAGTGCCCCCGTTTGTACATCTATGAACTGATTATTGTTGTATACAGTAACCCTACATTATTCACAGACAACAATTTTAAGCATCAATATAGCACTAGGAATAAGACAAACTTCATGCTTCCTACTCACAGCTTAAAGTTATATGCACAAACCCCAGAATACATGGACATGAAAATCTATAACATGCTAAAAAAGAAACAAATAAACAGCATGGAGCTAGGGCAAGTGAAACCAAAGCTGCACAAGTTATTAGTGGAGAAATATTATTACTCCGTAGAAGAATTTATGTATGATTATGTGGAAGTCTGAGCAAGGAAACATCACCTGTAAATGAAGCTTAGCAGTTTTGTGTCAAATAAATGATTGTAAAAATATGTTCACTACATAAATGCTGTTGTTATATATTGCTATGCAATACATGTAAACTTGAGTGTTGATATATTGTTTTTGTAATACTGTATATAAAAATTGTAATTGTAATGTAAATGTATTGTTGACGAGTCCCCAGTGCATCAGATCTGTGATTTGAGTTTGTATGTTACGGGATAATAAAAATTCTGGTTCTGATTCTAACAAAGAAGTAGGAATGAATCTGTTAGAGGAGACAGAAATATTTTTAACGTGGTTGCACACTCGGTTATGATCTTAAATGAGCAAACTGATTCGAAAAATAAAAATTACTTAAATAATTTTGTTGAAGTTATAGAAATGCCTTGACACTTGTTGTTTCGTCAATGGCTTTTAGATACATCACACTCTGTAGTGTATGGATGATTAGCCCCTCATAGGTAATAATTGGATGTGTTAGGTAATATATTAAGTAAAAATAATTACTGCACACACCTTCTTGAATTTATTGATTGGTCTTTTAGAATGGCTATGTTAATAAAAATTTTTGTATCAGTAAGCTTCAGTTTCTTTCTAAGTACAATAACCATTACAGAGCCACCTGTTTGCCTCCTCACTCTTGAACTTTTTAACCCCTCCCCATAATCATGTTCATTCATATCTTTAGCCTTCTTACTTTAATTTGCTTATAATGTAGATGGTACATGTTTAAATGTATTTCTACTTGTTTACTTTCCCTTGTTTTTACACCAAAGCATCAAAGAATCTGGTATAGGCATGCGTATTCAAATATAAAGATATGTAAACAGGCAGAATACGGTGTTACAGTCAGCAATGCCTATACAAGGCAACAAGTATATGGCACAGTTGTTAGATCAGTTATTGTTACTATCATGGCAGGTTATCAAGATTTAAGTGAGTTTGAATGTGATTTTATAGTCAGCACACGAGTGATGGGGCACAGCATCTCCAAGGTAGTGATGAAGTGGGGATTTTCCCTTATGACCATTTCATGAGTGTACCATGAATATCAGGAATCTGGTAAAACATCAAATCTCTGACATTGCTGTGGCCAGAAAAAGATCCTGCAAGAACGGTACTAATGATGACTGAAGAGAATCGTTCAATGTGACAGAAGTGTAATCCTTCGACAAATAGTTGCAGATTTCAATGCCGGGCCATCAACAAGTGTCATCATGCAAATCATTCAACGAAACATCATCAATATGGGCTTTTGGAGCTGAAGGACCACTTGTGTACCCTTGATGACTACAAGTCACAAAGCATTACGCCTCTCCTGGGCCCATCAACACTGACGATGGACTCTTGATGACTGGAAACATGTTGCCTGATCGGAGGAGTATCATTTCAAATTGTATACATGGACCCTGCGTGCCATTCAAGCTTTGGAGGCTCTGTAATGGTATGCGACATGTGCAGTTGGAGTGATATCGGACCCCTGATATCTCTAGATACGACTCTGACAGGTGTATCGGACCCCTGATATGTCTAGATACGACTCTGACAGGTGATACGTATGTAAGCATCCTATCTGATCACATGCATCTGTTCATGTCCATTGTGCATTCTGATAGACTAGGGCAATTTCAGCAGGACAGTGTGACACACCACACATCCAGAATTGCTACAGAGTTGGTAAAGGAACTCTCTTCTGAGTTTAAGCACTTTCACTGGCTTCCAAACTCCCCAGATATGAACTTTATTGAGCATATCTGGGATGCCTTGCAACGTGCTGTTCAGAAGAGCTCTCCACCCCCTCATACTCTTACAGATTTATGGAGAGCCCTGCTGTATTTTGGTGTCAATTCCCTCCAGCACTACTTCAGACATTAGTCAAGACCATCCCACATTGTGCTGCGGCACTTATGCATGCTATCTGGAGCCCTACACAATATTAGGCAGGTGTACCAGTTTCTTTGGCTCTTCAGTGGATATTGGTGTTCTTTTTTGGACCTTTATGTTAAGGCATTGTGACATTATACCATCTTGATAGACCACTGCTTTGCAATTGTGATAGCTGCTGAGCCGGCTGGTCCATTGCCATGTATATGAATCATCCTTTATGTATTTTTTGATAATTTTATTGTTTTACTCTGCTACTTACGTACATGTTTCACATTATTAATTTGTATCAGTCTGCTCCCCTCCCCCCAGAAACATTTGAGATATTGTACGACCCTTTTTACAGGACTGCTCTGTGACTATTTAAACTTGTCTGATATTGTTTGTGTATAATACCCACTCTATATTTCTTGATAATTTTGTTGTTATTCATGATGCCACTATATATGGTTCATACTGATGAGTTATATTACCCACTGATCTCCATCCTTTAAAATATGAGATGTTATATTACTGCTTTGTTGCAGCTGTATGGTTTATTGGAATCGAGATACCTCAGTATCTCCTGTGAATAGTTATGTAACAGTGTCAATAGCTTTTAGTAGCTGAAAACTGTTTTTATGTTTTATATATATCCATTAATTGGTCACTTAGTTAATCACATTCCATACCATGTTTAATTGCCTAAATCTGATGTACCTGACTCTTCCTTGGATTTGAACAACTTCTGTAAGATCATTAATCATTTGTTCTCATGTTTCATATTGATCTCACTCATATGGGTATTGCATATTGATCCCTCTGAGTATTCCATGTAATTCCTGTTTGACAAAAAGTAAGATGCATGTGCTACATTATTTTAGCCACACATATGGACATGAAATCATAATTATTTCTTTCTGAGTCCCTGTGCCGTGGGACATGTGATACATTGATTTATACATTGTCCCTTGTCATAAGTCACTTTATTTACATTATTGTTATGTAATGCTTACTAAACAGACACCAAAAAAAGAAGATGCTAACTGCTTTAGACAACTGATGCTCATGGTTTGCGTACATCTTTTACTTGAGACTATACTGTAATTGTTGCAATTATGTTAGTTTTTATGTCATGATGTATACCGACTGGGCATATTCTTGGTGTTGTCTTTCAGGTTACAAGTGTTTTCGCTTCTCATGCTATGACCTGACTACATATGGCCAGTTTCCTGTTGTGTGTGCATGATAAAGATTGTTGGTGTATGAAAACTTTTGTCCTTCTATATTATTGCTCATGAAACTGACAATTAATACAATTGTGTGTCAACATGATTGACATCTGACTTGCAGTAAACAATTTTTTGGATGTTTTTGTATTTCGTTTTTTACAACATTTTGCAGATGAGGTTTTGTTGTTATTTCCACTTTCTGATGTTGAGTCAGCTGCCAGATTATGTTCAGTGACAAAAACCAGTACCAATTAATAAATTGTTCTACTGCAGCCAAGTGTCATAAGTTTCCTGTAACACTATCATGCTCCTTGCATGCCTCATCCAACAGATTAATCCCCTTACCACCATGTGCTAGTCACTCTTCAAGCTATGTGCCCAGTCGACGGTAGTTATATGGACGAATATACAGTTCTACTGACATCTTATCGAGAATACTGCTACCACCCCAGATGTGCTTCCTACCACTTGTGTTATGCTACTGCATGGTTTGAGATTTGTTATATACCAGATCATGAGCATGCAATCAATTGTTGTGCCACGATCGGAAACCAAACCATTTAACTATAGCCCTGATCCGTTGATGTGTTTGACACACTCTACAAGAAACACATCTAGCACAGAGCTTCCCTGTAATTCTTTTGTGTGAAAACTCCCAGCAATTTCTTCATCTTTTCCGCCCTTATATTCTAGGGCTTGTTCACTACTCTTTGGTAATTGTAAATATCTCTGTTGATCAGTCTGATAGGTAAGATTTCTTAAACACCATCTTATACTTTGAAATACATACCAAATCACCAACATTAAATTTCTGTTCGCATGGACCACCATTTGAATACAATTGTATACTGTGCTTAGAAGATCATTATCACAGACATCAAGAGGTTTTGTTTTCTTTGTGGGATGGTCAGTGCACTCTGGGCCAGTTTCAGGCTCAAGTGACACAAGTCGAGAGGGATGCTGGAGGCATCACAGCCACAGAATTTCTTTATGAGTCATATCATCATTAGCAATGGTTGCTTGGGATACCAAGGTAAGAGGGGCACCATTTGCACTCAAGTGCAAGATTTATGTACAGTGTGGTTCACCATCAGTAGTGAAAACTGACACAAGAAAGTGTATAGGGGAAAAGGAAGGAGGGGCGGAATGCCAAATTATAAACTATTTGTGTGGAAATATGTTGTTGAACCAGCCCTAATTATGGTTATACAGTCCAATTATTTTTGATTGACAGCCATTGATAACATTTTTATAGACAAATCAAAGGAACAAAATCATATCATAAAACCTGTAATAAATGGACTATCAGATCATGACATGCAGCTCCTTGTTTTAGATGTAAATTCTAAGCAGATTATCAAGACTGCTAAGTTGGAGTACAGGAGAGTAGTCAGTCAACCAAAAATTGATTGTTTTAGAAAACTGCTCAAAGATATGAACTGGAAAGATGTTTATAGTGCCCATGACATGAATGAAAAATATAATACATTCATGAACAATGTCAGTACCATGTTTGAAATCTATTTTCCTCTAAAAGTTACTCAAATTGAACAGAAGTCTATAATAAAACCGTGGATTACAGAAGGAATAAAGATTTCCTGTAAGATAAAAAGGAAAATGTATCTGTTGACCAAGAATAGCTCCAATACTGATGATTTAGCTAAATACAAGGTATACTGAAAAATATTAAAAAAAGTAATTCAGACATCTAAACAAATGCACTACGAGAAAAAGATAGCAATATCAGGGAACAAAATAAAAACAATATGGGATATGGTGAAAGAGGAGACTGGTAGAACCAGAACCAGAAAGGAATAGGAGCAAATAGCATTAAGGGTACGTGACACATTAGTAACCGATGGGCATAGTATGGCAAATCTATTTAACAAGTACTTTATATCCATTACCAATAGAATGGGATTGTCAGGATCAGTAAATAATGGCCTTGAATATCTGAAACTAGCCTTTACAAATAACTTCAGCTACATGAATATGTCACTCACTTCACCAAAAGAAATAACTTCCATAATAAAATCTTTTATGAAGAAATATCAACAAAGTTAATTAAGGCTTGTTCTTGTGAGTTTAGTACAATTCTAAGTTACTTGTGTAACCAGTCAGTTATAACTGGGACATTTCCTGACTGGCTAAAATATGCAGATGTTAAGCCTCTATTCAAGAAAGGGGATAAAGAGATACCATCAAACTACAGACCGATTTCACTTTTGCCAGCATTCTCAAAAATTTTAGAAAAAGTTATGTACAAGCAGCTTCTCAACCATCTGACCACAAATAACATATTATCAAGAACACAGTTTGGATTTCTGAAGGGTTCTGATATCGAGAAGGCTATTTACACCTACAGTGAAAATGTACTTAGTTCATTAAATAACAAATTACAAGCAGCAGGTATTTTCTGTGATTTGTCAAAGACATTTGATTGTGTGAACCACAACATCCTTTTAAATAAATTAGAATTCTATGGTGTCACGGGCAGTGCTGCAAAATGGTTCAAGTCATACCTAGCTAACAGGAAACAAAGGGTTGCAGTACAAGGGACTAGTGAATTAAGTCATCAGTCATCATCAGAATGGGAAGAAATTACATGTGGTATCCCACAAGGATCCATCTTAGGGCCATTGCTTTTTCTTGTGTACATTAATTATCTCTCATCAGTTACACTGCCAGAAGCAGAGTTCGTTTTTTTTGCAGATGACACAAGTATTGCAATAAATAGTATGTCGAGTGTAGTTCTAGAAAGATCTGCTAATGATATTTTCATGGATATTAATAAATGGTTTAAAGCCAACTCATTGACATTAAACTTTGAAAAGACTCACTACATGCAATTCAGAACCTGTAAGAGGTTTCCACCCAGCATATACATAAAGTATGAAGGAGAGCAGATAGAAGAGGTTGACAGTCTTAAATTCCTGGGATTACAACTTGATAATAAATTCAGTTGGAAGGAGCACGCCACAGAACTGCAGAAACGCCTTAACAAATCGATATTTGCAAATCGAGTGTTAGTAGACATAGACGACATAAAAGTGAAAAAGCTTGCATACTTTGCCTACTTTCATTCCATAATGTCATATGGTATAATATTTTGGGGTAACTCTTCAAGTCAAACAAAAATTTTCAGAGTCCAAAAGCGTGTAATACGTATTATTTGTGGAGTAAATTCATGGATGTCATTTAGAAACCTCTTCAAAGAACTGGGTATACTAACCACTGCCTCTCAGTATATTTACTCCTTAATGAAATTTGTCCTAAATAATATATCTCTTTTTCCAACAAACAGCTCAGTTCATACATACAATACCAGGAACAAAAATGATCTGCACAAAGACTTAAAAGCACTTACTTTAGTTCAAATAGGGGTCCACTACTCAGGAACACTCATCTTCAATAATTTGCGAGCAAACATAAAAAATTTAGTTACAAATAAAGATCAATTTAAAAGGAGCCTGAAAGACTTACTAGTGGCCAACTCCTTCTACTACATTGACGAATTTTTTAATAGAAACAAATGATGTATTGTATATATTCATACTATTAGTATTGTTATTTCAGCTAAAAAAAAAAAAAAGTTTGACGTGTTCCACATCCATGAGGATCTCCTCAGCATGGATCTATGGAACGAAAAACTAATCTAATCTAATCTAATGTACAAGCATTTGTATGATCTTCAAAGCTTGAAATGCATCCACATATGGTTTTTTATCATTCTGTTCAATCATCCCAGAATACTCACTTTCATGTAGGTGTATTTTGAGTAGTTGTTTATTCCGCACTGCTCCATTACTGTCTTGAAATACTTATTATAAAATTTGCCACTATAATAGGTTTGAATTTAGTCAGGGCAATGATTCATCTCCAACTGCAGTAAATGTTCAGAGACCCAGTTTCCTTCCCCAATTTTCTTTTTACAGGTACTGTCCAGGTGAACTTGGAATTCATATCAATAACCATTGAAATATATTTGAAACCTTTATTTCCTCATTAATATTGCTCCTTATCTGCAAGATACACTTGCTGTAAGTTGTCCAAGCTTCAAAATACAGCACATCTATGTGAGAGTATTTTGCGCACTGGTTTGTGGAGTTCTCGTACTATTTTCTCAAAATTATTTGATGATGCAATTTTTCTAAGCACCGAAATGATTAATACGAATTTATTCATGTCAGCCATATTCCCAGTGGCTGTCGATGATTTCTTTGGGGTTGTCATAGCACATGTAGTGCAGAGATAGATCGTTCATTCTTTTACGCTGAATGTCAACACCATCATTGACGCTGTGTCTAATATCTAGTTTCAGTTTAGTAGTGGTTTTATATTTCACAGCACTTGGGCTTTTTGGTTTCACATTGGCTTTCTTATGTGCGTCAGTCGCGTATAGTATTCACCATACATTTCTGGTTCTTTTGGTAAACAATTCTCATGTTTTTGAGTTCTTAAGAGTATTGAATAAAGTAAACCTGGTGTTATTTCAAATTCTATAGCAGCAATAAATATTTTGTGCTTGGATAAACAAATAGGATGCATGCCCAGAGTATATGATTTTCCTCTGCTGACTCCACATATTTTATCTATTTTAGCATCACTGCGTGTCTCAATGAAATCAGTAATGAGATCTTCTTTTATCACCTTCAAAAATCAATCAAGAGATTCAGTAGCTGGTTTAAACATTTCTCTGAGAGCATGATCTTGTTCCAAATGCCCTAACCTTACCAATGGAAATTTCTGTTGAATGGCTTTACATACTTCAACGATTATGTTTTGTCTATATGCTGTTTGTTTTAAACTTACTCCACTGGGGGCTGAACTGCACAATACCCTGAATTCGGTGTGGGGTGGCGGTGGGGTGAGTAGACTGCTGTAGCCTGTTGTGGGGTTGTGAACCACTGAGGGCTAAGGTGGGGACAAAGCCAAGCTCTGTCGTTTCTAGGTCCCCACTTCCACACAATACAATACAAAAAAGTGTATGTTGTATTAAATGACATTATTTTCACATTCAGTGGATGTTCTTGTGTAGAGGTCTTCGACTCACTTGTGTGAAGAAGAAAAGAAAATGCACTACCACATATTTATGATCGTATTCTAATACCAGCAACCTCAATAATACTTACATAATGGCTGCACTGAGGATGAGAGCAGCACTGCTGCTGCTGTGCGTTTTGACATGTTCACCCTTCTAGAGTTTTTATATCTAAAAACAAAGATGATGTGACTTACCAAATGAAAATGCTGGCAGGTCGAGAGTTTTTATGCGACTGGGAGAATATTTTGCTTCAGCCTCCATTACCGAGTACTATTCATCACAATGTCTGCAACTTGTTTAAGAAAATTTGTGGTAAAATATCATCTTCACTTTCAGGTATAGAGGAAAAAAACACATGGGATTCTACAGCCAATTTATTGCTGTCACATGTCATCGCATGTATTGCTGTAAATGGTTACTAATTGTTAATTTAAGTGATGACAGTGAATATGTACAGTGCTAAAAGTTCTGAGAACTGATGTATCTGTTCATATTTTGAACACATTCATTACCTCACTACTAAAGGAGACTGGTGACTGCATGATGGGTTGGTGTATTCAGGAAATCTACCCAATCTAGATGATCTGAAGATTCTGGAGCTAATTATTCCTGAATATGTCATGATGCTTCAATTTGGAAACTACGAATTGAACAAAAGAATGATGATGGGAGTTCTAATCCATACCACCTGTTTGATTTGGTTAAATCTAAAAATGTATGTAAGCTGATGTTTGAAATGTTTAATGAAATCACAGAAAGACTTCATAGTTTAAATACATTTTATTATTATGTGTTTCCTAAGGAACTGATACCATTTTTAAGTGGTATTTCAAACAGCTTTCATTGGCTACCTCAAGTGTTTAAGAGTGACATGCTTATTTCGTAGCCTGAACCCTGTTATAAACATAATTATTTAAATGCACAATGTCAAACAGATGGACCTAAAATGTATTGTCACTCTAGCTTAACAAGTTGGTGGAAGGATGCTGTTACATCTGTTTCTGTATAAACTTGAATTTAGGAAACAAACACCTTATTCATCGAGCTACAGTGACTGCACAGCTTTATAAACTACTAAATTACATTTAATAACAGGATGGAGTTGGGGAAAAATTAAAACAATTTTGTAAGAAAATATTATTTTACTAAAGTATTAAATATTTCCACACAGTATTATTCAAAATCATCCAAAACTGTTATTCTCTTTTTTCTCTCTCTCTCTACAGCATTACATTGCAGTATCTTACAAATAACTGTTTCTTATATGCTTTAAATTCACACTATATCACAGACAAACAGATGTGAGCAACAAAAACCTAGTCATTCCATCTGTAAATTACACTTTTATGAGTTTAATACTTATTGGGGTGACAGTAGCTGACTCTGGCACTGTCTGGACACATGAATTTATACAATGCTCCAAATCAATCACATGCACACTAAGCTCACACACATAGAATACAGCTTTGACATACGCCAGTGACTCAGCATGTCTTTCATAATCTGTAATGCATCATCATGCAAGTTCATAACACTCAAATTATGTAAATAAACAGGGAAGATAAACCACATTTAACACTATGTTTAACACTGTCAATTTCCATTACTACATAGCAATTACTGTCCACTCCTACACCTATGTTTACATGTTTGGATCCACTGTCAGTAAAATTATTTCTAGTGGCGAATAACGGTACTCTAGGACCACTTAGCTGTGGCCCGGAAAGTGCTCGTGCAGAGAATGGTTGTGTGACCTGGTCTGAAATATCAGGTAACCCATTCGCATGTTGCTGCGGCTCAGCAAGTGATGGTGCAGTGAAGAGGTGTATGTCCTCAGCTATTGGCATATCGGGGGCTGTTGCATGACTGAAAAGGAAAAATCATAAGTATTTGCAAAAATACATAGGATATTGAATAATTAATAATGAGTGAGGATTGGGTTAATACACACATCAAAAAAAGTTTTGCATCACCTCGGTTCCAAGAGTTCCGGAACCTGTACAGAAAATTGGAATAGAGATCAACATAAACAACATTACCGCCCTTTTTATTGCTCATGAAAATCACACATTGCATGTTATACCACCATACAGTGAGACCTTCAGAGGTGGTGATCCAGATTGCTGTACATACCGGTACCTCTAATACTCAGTAGCACGTCCTCTTGCATTGATGCATGCCTGTATTCATCATGGCACACTATCCACAAGTTCAGCAAGTCACTGTTGGTCCAGATTGTCCCACTCCTCAACAGCGATTTGGCGTAGATCACTCAGAGCGGTTGGTGGGTCGCATCATCCATAAACAGCTCTTTTCAATCTATCCCAGGCATGTTAGATAGGTTTAATGCCTCGAGAACATGCTGGCCACTCTAGTCGAGAAATGTCATTATCCTGAAGGAAATCATTTACAAGATATGCGCGATGGGGATGAAAACTGTCATCCACAAAGACGAATGCCTTGTCAATATATGGTTGCACTATCGGTCGGAGGATGGCATACACATATTGTACAGCCGTTATGGCGCCTTCCATGACCACCAGTGGTGTACATCATCCCCACATAATGCCACCCCAAAACAGCAGGGAACCTTCACCTTGCTGCACTCACTGGATAGTGTGTCTAAGGCTTTCAGCCTGACCAGGTTGACTCCAAACACGTGTCCGACGATTGTTTGGTTGAAGGAATATGTGACACTCATGGGTGAAGAGAATGTGATGCCAATCCTGAGTGGTCCATTCGGCATGTTGTTGGGCCCATATGTAGTGCGCTGCATAGTGTTGTGGTTGTAAAGATGGGCCTCAACATGGATTTCGGGAGTGAAGTTGTGCATCATGCAGTTTATTGCACACAGTTTGAGTCGTAACACGACATCCTGTGACTGCACAAAAAACATTATTCAACATGGTGACTTTGTTATCAGGGTTCCTCCGAGCCATAATCTGTAGGTAGCGGTCATCCACTGCAGTAGTAGCCCTTGGGCGGCCTGAATGAAGCATATCATCAACAATACTTGTCTCTCTGTATCTCCTCCATGACCAAACAACATCACTTTGGTTCTCTCTGTGACACCTGGGCACTTCCCTTGTTGAGAATCCTTCCTGGCACAAAGTAACAATGTGGACACAACTGAACCACGGTATTTATCCGTCTAGGCGTGGCTGTACAACACACAACACAAGCTGTGTACCTCCTTCCTGGTGGAATGACTGGAACTGATCACTGTCAGACCCCCTCCGTCTAATAGGTGCTGCTCATGCATGGCTGTTTACATCTTTGGGCAGGTTCAGTGACATCTCTGAATAGTCAAAGGGACTGTGTCTGTGATGCAATAACCACAGTCAATGTCTATCTTCAGGAGTTCAGGGAACCAGGGTGATGCAAAACTTTTTCTGATGTGTGTATTTATGGGTCAGTTTTTTCCTCTCTTATTCTGCTTGATGCTGATCTTTACTGCTCCTGATGCTTCACGATGATCCTTTTGCTACGGTGTTCAGGTACCTAGTGATGCACAATTTGCCTAGAGAAAGGGGTGACGAAGGGGAAGAAGAGGGGGAAGGTAGGGGAGAATGAGGGGGGATGGGAAGGGTGTGAGAACACTGTCCAAAGATCTCAAGTTCTGCACACCAGTGTATCTAATCTGTTCACCATACTTACAAGACAAGCCCGATGGTATGTCTGCTAATCAACTTACTTGAATAATCATTTTGTTCTCTGCTTTCCACAACAATTTTAGAATTTCCTTGGGGCCAATGAGATTGTGTCCTAGATTGCTTGTGGTAAGCAAAGACCTTCAGGACGAACTGCAGCAAGCATAACAAAACTTATAAGTACTGTACTGTGTGGAGAAATCTGGCAAATTCTTGTTTCCAGTAGTGCATTATAAATGGCAGCTGCTGGCCGCCCGCATGTAGGGGTGGGGGTGAGGGGGTGGGGTAGGGGACACTCGCACCTCCCCTCCCTCCCCCCAAAATGTTTTGGTTTATACTAAATACAACAGAAACTTTCTAGTGCCACAATATTTTCGTAATATTATTATATTATTCATTCTTGATTATACCTGAACTCAAGTGGAAAGTTTTCCAGGTGTATAGAAGTTGATTAATAAATATTGAAACAAAACTGTTTCAGAGCAGAGGACGCTGACTCCCATTCTTGGAGATAAGGATACGACCTTGACCTTCGGTAACGTTGATTGTTTTCAGAGCAATGTTGTCTTGTTGCCTCACTATTCACATTTTGCAGTTGAGTGGTTTTGGAATTCCAGCTCGCCCTGCAGTTTCCTACGCATGGAGCTTGATTCATGTTGTTTTAGTGCTGAAAGGGTCGCGAGTGGGACATTCGGTTCTGCATTGACTTTTGCAGTTGTCGTCCCATTATTTCTTGTCACAACCTCTGCAATGAACTCAGTCATAAGTACTCAACACACACTTTTGTTCACATTGTGACTTCGTGGATAATGGTTTTCGGGTCATTCCATGTCAAGTCACCCAGGCCTTGACACCAACCATGTCAGATTTTGATGAAACTTGGTACAATTACTTCTTTTATCATCCTAAAAGCACTTGTAAAATTATTTTGCTCTATCTCTTATAGTTTTTTTTAATAAATTTTTAAAGTTTTTAGATTTGGCGTTGTTTCAGCAGTCGGAAATTGTAACTTAAATGTGTCCTCACAACTAAAAAAATTTGTATATTAAAGAATACTCAAGATATCAGTATGAAATTTTGGAATAAGTTTGTGTATTATATCTAAATGCTAAAAAAATTACCATAAAGATATATTAAAATCTTCCAAATGAAAAAAAATTTACAAGTTTTTTTTAATTTTTATTATTATTATTTTTTTAAGCTAACGGATGTTTAGTTTTACAAAAACTGTAATATCTAGAGTCTCAGACCTGATAGCAAGCTCAAATTTGTTTTAAAATACTCTTAGTTGTATACGCTATTAGATAAAAGAAAAATTATGTTGGCTTTTTAACCTGTTTAATAGTTATCTAATTTTTAAAATAGTATTAATTAGGCCTATATTAAAAAAAAAAAAGTACCAAATGACTTAGACACCGAAAATAAGTTTTTGTCTTCTTGGAGTAACAATGTACACTTGGATTTTGTTTTGTTACTCCTGTGTTTTGAAGTAAAAAATTATTACAGTGTTAAATAGTGCTTGGATAGAATTTTATTAAGTTTATTCGAACTTTCAGTAAGTACTGTTACTTAGTTTACAGAGATTCTTTTTCCAGTATCCTATAAAAGTAACCAGAACAGTAATCAGACCAAAAGTGAAATCAGTATGTCAGATATTCAAACCTGTAGCGTAGGGTTATTTAAAAAATCTGACTGTTTCCAAACAACCTACACACCTTCAAAAAAGTTACAATCGGTATCTGAATTGAGTGAGGAAGAAAAATATTTGATCCACTTACGATCTGGAATTAATCTGTGTGAATTTAAGAATATATGTTCACACCACAGCTACTACTTTTTAAATGTTTTTGAAAAGTATCAAACAACATGTGTAGACTCACTAAAAAAACACAAGAAGCCCATCAAAAAATCGGTGAGAAGTGTAGGCTTGGATCTTTCTAAACAATTACTGACAAAAAATATTAGCATAAAACCTGGACAAAAGCTTTGCTCAACATGCCATAACTTTTGTGAGGAAAAATTAAGAGTTGAAGTCAATGAAAATGAAACAGATGATGAAGTCATGGTTGAATTAGAATCATTGGAATCCAGAAATCAATCCCTCGTACAAACAAACATTGCTCTTGATAATTTAGGTTTAACACCGAGAAAGCTTCATGGCTTGCCAGAACAAAGTAAAGGGTCTTATTTTAAAAGGAAGGTTAGCAGTATTGAAAAGACTGCAAAAAAATGCGGTTTCAAAAGCATTAAAATATGATGCACTGAGTTATGATGATGAGGAAGAAGATACAAGTGTGGTTGAGAAAGCAAAGGATTTTGATGTAATGATTTCTTTTATGAAAGAGAAGATTTCATCTGTTGGGAGGTCTAGAAAAATGCAGAATCTGGCCTTGGCTCCAGATTCTTGGAGTCGAAATAAAGTGATGAAAGAATTTAATGTAAGTGAGTACATGGTGTGGCAAGCTAGAAAGCTAAAATCTGAAATGGGTATTTTGGAAACTCCTGGTCCAAAAAAAGGTAAAACTCTTTCTGAAAGTACAGTAAGACTTGTAACAGATTTTTATGAAAAGGATGAAAGTTCCAGAGTGCTACCTGGAACAAAAGACAAAGTAAGTGTTCAAAAAAATGTGTACATGCAAAAAAGACTCATTTTGTGTAACTTGAGAGAACTCTATTATTCTTTCAAATGGGAGAATCCCGAGGTAGAAGTAGGATTTTCAAAATTTTGTTTCTTGAGACCTAAATGGTGTTTCCTTCTGGTGCTGCAGGCACACACACTGTATGTGTATGCAGTATCCACCAGAATGTTAAACTATTACTGGATGCTGTGAAAATTGAAGAATCTTATAAAGACCTAATTAAGATGCTAGTGTGCAACACGGAAAACCAAAACTGCATGCTACATCATTGCAACAGCTGTCCTGCAAATACTGCACTAACTGAGTACTTAACTGAAAAACTAAGTGAAGATTATGATTTAGAAGAAGAAATTGTAGTCAGTCAGTGGGTTAACACAGACAGGGCAGAAATGATCAAACAGTCTATCAGTGTTGAAGACTACATTTCTTTATTGGTTAGGTCATTGGAAAAGCTCATCCCGCACTCGTTTATAGCAAAATCCCAATCAGCAGCCTTTAAAAGATTGAAAGAAGATCCACCACCCAAAACAGCAATTATTGTGATGGATTTCAGTGAAAATTATTCCTTTGTTATACAAAATGAGATCCAAAGTTACCAGTGGAATAGAGGTGGTTGAACTCTACACCCAGTTGGAGTTTTTCTAAGAAATGAGGAAAATAATGTTTTTGTTTCCAACCACTGTTTTATTGGTGATGAACAAGAACATGACACTGGTTTTGTTAACTTTGTACAAAAAGAAATTACAAAGTGGCTGTCATTACATCATACTAACATTGACTCAGTTCACTACTTTACAGAAGATTGTGCTGGGCAGTACAAAAATAGAAACAGTTTTAAAAATTTGACTGAACACTTGAGAGACTTTAATTTGAAGACCCAACACTCTTTTTTTGCAACAAGTCATGGGAAGTCAATTTGTGATGGCCTAGGAGGAACTATTAAAAGAATTTTAAGGAAAGACAGTCTACAGCTTTCAGACGAAGAACAAATAATGACAGCAATCAATGTGTACAAGTTTTGTGAAAAAAATATTGAAAACATTCATTTTCACTTTATTGACAAAAAAGAAGCTGATTTGCTATGGTTAAAACTAGAAAAACGTTTTTCAGCAACCCGTACCATTCCTGGAACAAGAAGTTTTCATAGCTTCAAACCACTTCCAACAAACAACTTTGAGATTAGAAGGCCTACAGAAAGTATAAAACCCTCCTTAGTCTTTTGTTTCCATTCTTCTTCTGCTTGGGTTCGTGTTGAACCATCCGTAAATAGATATGTGGCTGCAAATTATGATGGTAACTGGTACTTTGGACTGGTAAAAACAATATTCAATGATGAAGAAGATGCAGAAATTCTATTTCTACATCCTTCAGGACCAGCTGCATCATTTTATTGGCCTGAAAGAGAAGATTCTTGCATAGTGCCTTTGGAGCACATAGTCTGTGTAGCAGACGCACCTCAATCAAGCGGCACTGAAAGAATGTATTACTTCAAAAAAGACTGTATCAAAAGAACTGAAAGCTCTTGGATGAAGTGGAAAAAACAGTTTGAACCAGCATTAATGTTTATTAAAAAGACAAAATTACTCAAAAAATTCAATGTTTCAAGCAATCAGTTGTGTTATACATAAGTGTCGAAAGTACACTATCTTTGTACATAATTCTAATGTAATCTACTATAATTAATAAACATGTTAAAAAGCCATCATTGTTTTTGTTTTATCAAGTAGCCTATATGTTTAAGAGTAAATTAAAACAAATTTGAGCATTCTATCAGGTCTGAGACTCTAGATATTGCAATTCTTATAAAACAAAACATCCGTTAAAAAAAAAAATATATATATATATATATATATATATTTCATAGAATATATTAATATATTTTAATAGTAGCCTTTTTTATCTTCAAATATGTATAATAAATAAACTTGCTGCAAAAATTCATGATGTTATCTAAAAGAGTTTTTAAGATAAGCAAATTTAAAGTTTTGAACACAAATTAAATTTGCCATTTCCGAAGGTTCGGAAAACGCAAAACATAAAAACTTTAAAAATTTATAAAAAAAAAACTATTAGAGACACAGCAAAAAAAATTGCAGGTGTTGTCAGGATGGTATTAGAACCATTTGAGCAAAATTTCATGAAAATCTAAGGAGGTGGGTGTAAAATTTATTTTTTAATGGGTGATTTGATATGGAATGACCCTTTCCTCATTCCCTGTATGCAGTATAAATCTTCGATACGATGTCTCTTGAAGCACCAAGCACTTCTACTACCTTGGTTACAGAATCACCCACCATACGAGTCCCAACAACATGCGTACTTCGAATTCACTTAGCCCCGACATAATGCACTCACAACACAAATCACTGTTCTGACCACATCTGACACTTGCAATGTATTGAGGACATTGCACAGGTGCTGCTGGTGATCAAATACAACAGCGCAAACTAGAGGCTTGGCTAGCATCTGCATTTATGTTCATGCATGCATATCTTAAGGTGTTTTCATATTCTCGTCCCGCCCCCTTACTTGGTACATAAAGCCACGCATTGCTACCAGCTTTTCTATTGTTAATCAATTTCACAGAAACACGCAATGAGCCATATTATTTCTTCAAAAAGACATTACATATCGAGTTTTCCATTGGATTAGCTGCACTTCTGGTTTCTACAGGTGTTCTGTTTCAACAAGACAGATCCATGTAAAAGCTGACAGACAACGTATTTCGGGGAAACGTTGGAAGTGTTTGTCCATTTACTGCGGGATGTACGTAAAGATACAAAATAAATGAAACATTTCTGTTGTCATTCGCAGGTAGAAAATCAGGGGTTAAGATTGTGAAATACGCAATTTGTTTGTTGTTGTTGTTGTGGTCTTGAGTCCTGAGACTGGATTGATGCAGCTCTCCTTGCTACTCTATCCTGTGCAAGCTTCTTCATCTCCCACTACCTACTTCTGCCTACATCCTTCTGAATCTGCTTAGTGTAGTCATCTCTTGGTCTCCCTCTACCATTTTTACCCTCCACGCTGCTCTCCAATACTAAATTAGTGATCCCTTGATGTCTCATAACATGTCCTACCAACCGATCCCTTCTTCTAGTCAAGTTGTGCCACAAGCTCCTCTTCTCCCCAGTTCTATTCAATACCTCCTCATTAGTTATGTGATCTACCCATCTAATCTTCAGCATTATTCTGTAGCACCACATTTCGAAAGCTTCTATTCTCTTCTTGTCTAAACTATTTATCGTCCACGTTTCACTTCCATACATGGCTACACTCCATACAAATACTTTCAGAAACGACTTCCTGACACTTAAATCTACACTCGATGTTAGCAAATTTTTCTTCTTCAGAAACGCTTTCCTTGCCATTGCCAGTCTACATTTTATATCGTATCTACTTCGACCATCATCAGTTATTTTGCTTCCCAAATAGCATAACTCCTTTACTACTTTAAGTGTCTCATTTCCTAATCTAATTCCCTCAGCATCACCCGACTTAATTAGACTGCATTCCATTATCCTAGTTTTGCTTTTGTTGATGTTCATCTTATACCCTCCTATCAAGACACTGTCCATTCCGTTCAACTGCTCTTCCAAGTCCTTTGCTGTCTCTGACAGAATTACAATGTCATCGGTGAACCTCAAAAGTTTTTATTTCTTCTCCATGGATTTTAATTCCTCCTCCGAACTTTACTTTTGTTTCCTTTATTGCTTGCTCAATATACAGATCGAATAACATCGGGGATAGGCTACAACCCTGTCTCATTCCCTTCCCAACCACTGCTTCTCTTTCATGTCCCTCGACTCTTATAACTGCCATCTGCTTTCTGTACAAATTGTAAATAGGCTTTCGCTACCAGTATTTTACCCCTGCCACCTTCAGAATTTGAAAGAGAGTATTCCAATCAACATTGTCAATTTGTTTGTAGGAAGAGATTACTCTGATGTTGTGGCATCTTTTAATGAAGTATTGTAGTATCGTGCGAGCTGATATTTCTCTGCTTCAGACACTGTTACAGAAATTGAATAACGGTTTATAACCAGGAATAAGTAAATAATCCCTAATCACAGTACACAATATGGAAACTTCTTGCCTAATAATAATACAGCTATCGATACTCACGATACGAATCAACACATACGATGAATTTTTATGCTCAGAGACCAGAGTTCTACATACAACATGTTATAAAAATCAAGAAGGCTAGAATTAAATCCCCTTAACAGAGTTGGTTTTTCAAAATATTCGGTAATTTCCAAGAATGATTGCCTCTCGAAGTCGCGTGGTCCAAACGATGCATATCGAACGTGCGATCGTAAATCCATCACGCGACTCTGGTGGCGGGAGTTGTATGTTTACGGTTGTCACTAAAGCAACGACAAAACAAGAGCGTTACAAAAATACAGTACTTGTAATTACAAAGGAGACGACTTACCTTATTTGTTGTCGGTGTTGTCATCATGCGAAAGTCCATGTGATGTGTACGCTATGGGAACAATTCCCTTTTTGCCATTAATTCGCGGAGGTGTGTAACTTAGAGCAACTAAGGGAACGACGGAAAACAAATAAAAATGACGATCACAAGTAATTGATCATAACGCCCGCCACCAGAGTCGCGTTATTGATTTAGGATCGCACGTTCGATATGTATCGTTTGGACTACGCGACTTCGAGAGGCAATCATTCTTCGAAATTACCAAATATTCTAACTTCCTTGGTCTACGACGAATCTAAACTGCAATCGCAGAATATTTTTTTCTTTAAGTTTCCGTGAATGGCGTGTTCTTTTGCACAATAATCTCTGACTATAGATTTTGTTGTAGTCAAAGCGAAGAGTTTTTTGACTATTATTTTTATTTTTGGCATTTGGTGATTTTTTATTGTAAGATAGAAGATCTGATTTTATTTGGGTGTCGGAAAAAACTGTGACTTGTGAGAGCTTATACCTGTGAGAAGGATATTTTTCAACAAACGACAACATGTCTTACCAGTTCAGCGAGGTAAGCACGCGTTTGTTTCTCTTCTAGGATGTAGTTCATTTCACGAAAGAAAGCTGTAAACTTTTCAGCATCAAATGGCATAGATCTACGTACGCTATTGCGGGTAAATAACAGTATATTGCATAAAAATCCTTGGTCAACAAATTTGTTGTACTAATTGTCGGTTTTCACGAGAGACACTATTTGGAAATATATAAATAATTTATATTTCTTGGCAGTTGCTCAGACATGATTTTTGTTCAGTTGTGTAACACCAGCGATTGTCCGTACTCCTTTATAACTGTCCCAATTCCCTAAATGAGTAATGCGGGACCATCTGAAGAATCTACTCCCCTGGTTTACTTTTACTATATCATATTGTATAATCTATAGTTTCGTGTTCTTAAGTAAGTCATATAATTCTTTCTTGCCTAAGACAATGACTAAAATACACGTGAGAGCAACGAAACAATCTTTTTCTTAATGGTGTTGCAGAGACAGTTGTACTTAGTAGTAATCGAATGAAGGTGTATTTCCATGTTTCGTACTTTCGCTGCTCCGTAAGAGCAAAATATCATCAATATTGCGGTGATTTTAAGGTTTTCGAAGTCCGATTCATATTTTAAATACTCAGTAGATTAAGTGTAAATACAAATATCAGTGGAAATGAATGTAGTGACGACAGTTACAACAATCAGAATGAAACCCGAAAGAAGAAAGTGGAAAGAATGGTCTCGTTTCGTAATGAATGGTTAGAGGATGAGCAGCTAAAAAGTTGGTTAGCTAAAGGTGATGGCGAAGTTACAGTGCGTCCTGCTTCCTTTTCAATAACTAGTGGGATATTGGGGCCATGAGAAAGCATTTATCAAGAGAAAAATAGGCTTTCTCTTGCATCAACTTTCAAGAGTAAACCGATCGCAAATTTTTTTCACGTAAAACGTTCTTGTATTGGCATTAAAGTTTTAGCAGCCGAACACTCACTTGTGTAGGCTATCTCGGAGTTATGCATAATAATAATTATGTTTACATCTACACCTACATCTATACTCTAGAAACCACCCGTGAGGTGTATGGCAGAGGGTATGCCCCACTATACAAGTTAGTAGGGTTTCTTCCTGTTCCATTCACTTATGGAGCGCGGGATGAATGATTGTGCAGTAATTATTCTAATCTTATCCTCTCAGTCCCTATGTGAGCGATACTTAGTGGTCTGTAATACGTTCCTAGAGTAATCATTTAAAGCTGGTTTTTGAAACTATAGACTTTCTCGGGATAGTTTACGCCTATTTTCAAGAGTCTTCCAGTTCAGTTCCTTCAGTATCTCGGGTCTAGTGAAGCAGGGGATACAACCCGTCGGCTTTGACCAATGACGTCATACATTAGTCATAGACAGTAATGTCTTCACTTCGAGGCATAGATAATAAAGCAGTTCTGTGTTCCGGCTAAGCGCTATCATCGTACATTAAAATAATTATTCGTAATGATATTGAGGTAATTTGGAGTATTAGTTTGTTATTGTAGAACAATTTTTAGTGTCTTATTTTCGTTTATAGGAATGGATTTGTCTGTTTGTGGGTATGTAATTTTCGTTACTGTCTGTGTAGGCGAGCTTCGGTTATTCCTCGATATTTCCGTGTTATAAGTTCACTTTCCCATTAGCTCCTCTCACTGTATTTCACTATTTTGACATATTTCACTGTTTTATTCCACCAATAGGTGTAATTTCGTGTTGTGAAGTACGTAATAGAAATTTCTCAGCTGTCGATCTTCTTTCGTTTCCCAGCACTAGTATCAGTACGACATTTTCGAATGTGTACTTGTTATTTTGCAGGCGAAACCCCTGACACAACTACAACTTGTATCCCGTCCTTCACTTCGCCTTAACACAGACGACACAACTAAAATTTGTATCCCGTCCTTCACTTCGCCTTTACACTGACTATATGTCAATTGGCGAGCAAGATACAAATGTTGCGTATAGCTATATAGCTCAAGTAACGAATGGGATACTATTAGCGTCCAAGGCAACAAGAGAACTGTACCCCATAGTGAAGTACGGGATACAAATTGTACATGTGTCGTCTTCTTGTCTCCGTGTAGTTCAATTGAGGTACAGGTTGCAAATGTAACTCACGTCTATTTCCACCTTTTCGTTACCAGTGTACATATATAGAGGTCAACGGAAGTCTGGTAGACATATATTACATACGTAGGTCCTTCTGTCATCAGTAGTACTGATATGTACGTAAGAAAAGACTGTTAGTAATAGCGTAGACGAAATAAACAACACATCTACAATTTGTATCCCGTGTTCCACTTAGGGTTTCTGAAGCGAAGGATACATCGTTCAAGTGAAGAACAGGACAGTAATGCTAGTGAAAACGAAGAAATCGACTTACGACAAACTCCTATTCCGTACTGTACTTCAGCAACACACTTCGAATGAGCTTTTAATTTGTATCCGGTGTTTCATTTACGGTTTAGTGAAGCAGGGGATACATAGTTCAAGTGAACAACAGGACAGCAATGCTAGTTGAAACTAAGAAATCGACGTACTCTGAACTTGTATCCCGTACTGCACTTAAGCAATACAGTTCGAAAGAGTTTCGAGATACAACTGACATACATGTAACGTGATGTGTTCTTTGCTAGTAATATATTTCATTCATTTCTTTCCATTGTATTTTGCGGAGAAATACTAAGATACAAACACGCGATATCGTTAACGTGAAAATACCACTGCCTCTTATATATGTGAAGTACAGTTTATCTCTCTTGCATTCCTTTGTTTCTGAACATTCTTCTCACCCCTTTCATCTTTGTAATACATTCTCTCTGGCTAATTCTGACGTCATTGGTCAAAGCCGACGGGTTGCATCCCCTGCTAAACTAGACCCAGTATCTCTGTGACACTCTCCCACGGATTGAACAAACCTGTGACCATTCATGCTGCCCTTCTCTGTATACGTTCAATATCTCGGTACGGGTCGCACACACTTGAGCAATATTCTGCAACCGGTCGTACGAGTCATATGCAAGCAATCTCCTTTGTAGACTGATTGCAGTTCCCCAGTATTCTATCAATAAACCGCGTCTACTGCCTGCTTTTCCCACGACTGAATCTATGTGATCATTCCATTTCACAGGAATTTGATATTATAGTCATAGTATACGAGGTTTTTTTCGTTTTGTGAAGTGCAAAATTTTACATTTTTGAACATTTGGAGCAGGTTGCCTATCTCTGCACCACGTTGATGTCTTATCTAACTTAATATTTATGAAGCTTCTTTTAGGTAGTACTGCACCATCTGCACCCGACGTTACTTCCACATTTGACGATGACTCTCTATCCAAGATAACATGTTGTGTCCTTCCTGCCAAAAAGTCCTCAATCAAATCACAAATTTCGCTTGATCCCCACATGACCGTATTTTTACAATAAGCGAAGGTGCGGTACTGAGTCAAATGCTTTTCGGAAATCAAGGAATACTGTATCTGCCTGGTTCCCTTGTCGAAAGCTTTCAGTGTGTCTTGTGAGAAGAGTGCGGGTTGGGTTACACATGATCGATGTTTTCGAAATCCGTGCTGGTTGGTATTGAGGAGGTCATTCTGTTCAAGTTACCTCATTATGTTTGATCTCAGAATATAGTCTAAGATTCTACAACACGTCAATGTCAAGGATACTGGACGGTACTTTTGTGAATCACTGTGTGTGGCATTAAGGTAGGAAACACAATTTTCAGAGACTCGAAGTGCAAAACTTCATGTGGGCTTTACTGCAGAAGGTGTGAGATGCTAGTGCAAAATCTGTTGGCTTGGCATTCAGTGGAACTCGTAGTAAATTAATTAAAAAATAGCACATTTTCTCTGTTTCGACAGATACGTTCAATTGAGGTAATATGCTGTTAAGTGCTTTCCTGTCTCGATAAAATATTTTCCTGGGTGAACTGGGGTGAAAGAGAAATTATTAAGCTTCTATGACGATAGTAATGAAACAGCTGATGCTATTTTGGGAAAACTTAAGTTTATTTTAGATGAAGACAGTGTACAAGTCTCTAATATATCAAGTGTCGGTGAAGACAATACAGCAGTGAACTTTGGAAAACATTATTCAGTTTTTCAAAATTTTAATTTTTTAAATAGTAATATAGTTGAAGCTAAAGAGGTAAAGAGACCAACTCTTTAATATGAACTTTCGTGGAAGGCGTGGACGAAGAAGATGAATGGTCAATTCCCTTTTTTTTATTTGCAGTTAATACATAACTATTTTACCTTGAAAAACGGAAAACGCAACTTACAGACTCGACATTTTAGAATTTTTGAAAAACCATGAATCCATGTTGAAAGATTGTGTTTTTTCGTTTTAATGTAAATGTAAAATTTGAAGAGACTGAAAGAATCAGAACAGGAGAAATTTAGTAAACATGCTGCTAACGTTTTATCAGAGCGCCTAAACTCCTTAAATAAGTGGTCCCTGTCCTGAGCATGAAAGATGAGTGACTTTTAATAGTCATATATATTGTAAATGACCATCGTACAAAAGTAAACGGTGACAAATTGTGCAGTGAATTCACAGCATTGATTTACCATCGGACCAAAAATGGGTTCGTTTCTTTAATGAAACTGCAGCCCTAATTATCTACGGCCGAACGACTTGTCTGGCATTATACCGAGATTACGAAAGCCGTGGGAGAATCAAGTATGCAGCGATATGTAGCCTAATTGTGGATCTCAATACTACTTCTTGTCTTACATCGATCGCTCCATCCGTATACTGCACCAGTTTGGTTCGAGATATGAAACAACGTGTCACTTAAGCGTTTTAAGCACTACTGCAGTTTGAAGTCTGATTTAAATGAGCTGGCAGGTAGCGTTTTAAGGTCCGAACTTGCGACGTAGTCGCTGTAAGTTCTGTCCGCTAGCTGACGCTACGACACTCCTCTCTCCGCGGCGGTAGAAAGTCTCCTACTAAAATGTCGAAAAAAATCTAAAACTCAGCTATAGTTGTCAGGTGTTCACGGCTCTTCTGTTGCGGGCTTTTCGCTGTAATTGGTGGTAGGCAACTGCGTAACAGTATACGATAGCCTTTAAGAATCGCTCGGTCTTATAAACCTGGTTGTCACAAATATTTGGCTATTTTTTCGGTGCAAATCGCGATTTCCCAGGTTCCGGCTAGGGTATGATCTAATAACTCAGCTTGAGCAAAATATCAGCTAGCTTTATTTAAGAAGCATAGGAAATTACGAACGAGCAATGTGATTGGATTCCCACATCTGACTCACGATTCGTCGTGTTCACTTCCCTTTATTAATCGCGCGAATCTTTACCTACAGCAGCTTGCAACGGAACAGTTGCGGGCACCGTAAGTGCGGCCAACGGCCTTGCCTCGTTGAAAAGATCGGTTGACGTCAGACCCTCGAAGTTAAACAACACCGGGCTGGTACTAGGAGGGTAGCCCCCAGATACGTTACATGCTGTTGGCAACTTTCCCTTTGCCTTTCCGTAAAGGAGAGAAGGGGTGGTGGCATAAGATTGCTGCTCATTCGGGGCATACGGCCTCAGGATGGTAGGTCCGCAACAGTTCAGTAAAGAGGAAATTTAATAGTTTATTTTCTTATTTCGCCCATTTCAGTTGCTTGAATATACAATGTTTGCTGTTGTGGTTCAAGATTTCGGGCTGACACTCCCATTTCTCAAACCACAAGCTGAAAATTACAAAGTATAAATCGTACAACAATGTGTACATAGAGTATGCGTATTCAATTTACGGTTACTTATACGTGGAGGCCGGATTATATCATAAAAACCTTAACTTATGTATGCAAGTATGCATGAAAAATGTTAAAAAATCCATGAAAAGCGTCGAAATGTGCAAGATAAAATAATAAAAAAACATGGTAGTTACTGTGTGCGTTATATCTCAGAGTCGAACCTGTGCTTATCATTTAAGAGGAAGAGAGCCGGCCACGCGAAAAATCGGTACATTTAGAACGCTGATATCATTTTTTGAATAGTTTCTGGGAGAGGTTAGGAAGGGGCCTTTCTGGGATTATGTTCTAAAAATTTGTAAAATGGGGACGCATACCGTGTTTCAACAATTGTTCCTTCTTTGCGTTAACAAGCGGATGCAATGCAAGTGAGTCGCAGCGAAACAGTCGATATGTACAGGACAAACTTCGAGATACATCGCACGCAAAGCCACCGCTCAGAAACTCCGTAATATTTTATTAAAAACAAAACATACAATTATGAACACATAATTAACACTATTGGACCAAAGCATCATTTACAATTTATTTTACATTTTTCTAGTATCAGGAGCCTTTAGAAACACTTTCTTTGTGGAGGAAATCAGTTTATTTAGATTCACAGATTCACAAACGTGAAACGTACTTATTTAGCAAGGCGTTGTACTACTTGAGCAGAGCACGTCACATAAATCATATTGGAGTAAAATACTCGGAGGGCGTTTCCTGCTTTGATCATATAGGGAGGAGCCTCTGAATAAACACAAACGCCATTTCATCTGCAGAAGATTCTGGAAATATTTTTCTAATAATCTCAAACACAAATCTGGCGATCGTAGAATGGAAAGAAGAAGGCTCTTCTTTTAAAGCATCAACCATTAAATTTGCAATGTAAGAGTCACAAGTGTCTGTAGTTTCGTCAACTGAAATCCAGAAATGCTGTCCTTGAGCTCAGTGCTTATTTCTTCCAGAACATTTCCGTAAATTGATTTATGCAATATTTGCGCAGAAAGCCCTTGAGGATAGGGTTTGTAAGTTTGTGAAGAAGAATATTGCTTGCAATCAATGCTTCACATTGATCCATATTATTCCGACTTTTTTGGTTACCTTTGGACAAATCCCTCTTACTGCAACTTGCTATTGTCAGAAGTTGTTGTTCCTTCTGCATTCCTACGATATGAAGACTTGTCTTGACATGCTGGTCTGTTTGAAACCCTTTTTTTTGCGCGAAATGTTTTTCTCGCAAGCTCGACAATACAGTATAAAACAATTCCGTCATGTATAAATGTCCCAGGTTTGTCAGCTATCCACGAAACGATGCTTCTTTTTTCGAGAGACATGGCACTCAACACCGTACACACTACACGGCGTAAACATGTTCAACTGTGTACAAGTAAACATAAAGTTAGACCGAAACAATAGACGTTTGACTAAATGCTTGCGTAGTTTAATTTATAATTGTTGCCGACGCGTACGGTATGACAGCGGAGGGGATTAACTGGGGGCTCGGGCTTAGGAGTATTGACTCTGTCTGTATGTTCCTTTTCTGTAATTATTTCACTAGGCAGTGACCTCTCTGTTAGCGATTGCACGCAGTTGTAGGTCGCGATCAATCCGCGAGACATCAAAACTAGATCGAGATAGAGACCATCCGTCAAAATTTTTAAAATATTGTGAACATAGAGCGAAAATATGCATCGTCCCTAGTTTTTAGTTACAATATGCAATAATCGGTGAAAAGGAGCCAAATATTCAAATGCATATTCAACATGGAAATACATATAATCCGGTCTCTACTTCTATGGTTATAAACCTTGTTATTAACTGTAACTAATCATACAATATGGTGCAAAAGGGCTCGAATAACTTCTGTACAGAAAGTCAAACTGTGCGCCTGGTTCATTTGGATGCTATGTTATTCTGTAAAACAAAATTGTTAAAATTTCCTGTAATGCAAAATTGATATTTTTCTTTGGGCGCTACGTTATTTTTTAAAACAAAATTGCTAACATTTGATATTTTTCTACTTTTTCAAAAAGTTATCAATAAATGACAATGGGTGCGGCAGCACCATAGAATAATAATAAGCAGTCATATGCACATACGCTTATTTATGAGGACGAAACCTCCTAAGGTGGTCCTGTTGACTACCGAATGTAATATTTATCAGATCTGGTTGTGTCATTCGGGTGCAAGAGTAGGCACACAGGCTAACTTATCAATGAGAGTAGTTGTTGCCCATAGTCTTATTTTCTCTACAGATGCTATTCGTGGTTCAAATGGCTCTGAGCACTATGGGACTTAACTTCTGAGGTCATCTGTCCCCTAGAACTTAGAACTAATTAAACCTAACCAACCTAAGGACATCACACACACCCATGCCCAAGGCAGGATTCGAACCTGCGACCGTAGCGGTCACTCGGTTCCAGACTGTAGCGCCTAGAACCGCTCGGCCACAGCGGCCGGCTAGAGGTGATGATGATGATGAGGTCCCATACTCCGAGGAGCGTAGGGGACGATGTAGGAGACCCGCACCGCCGACTAGGCAAGGTCCTAGCTGAGGTGGTTTGCCATTGCCATTATATGAGTAGTTACAGTTAATAACAAGGTATGTACAGGGCTATTACAAATGATTGAAGCGATTTCATAAATTCACTGTAGCTCCATTCATTGACATATGGTCACGACACACTACAGATACGTAGAAAAACTCATAAAGTTTTGTTCCGGTGAAGCCGCACTTCAGGTTTCTGCCGCCACAGTGCTCGAGAGCGCAGTGAGACAAAATGGCGACAGGAGCCGAGAAAGCGTATGTCGTGCTTGAAATGCACTCACATCAGTCAGTCATAACAGTGCAACGACACTTCAGGACGAAGTTCAACAAAGATCCACCAACTGCTAACTCCATTCGGCGATGGTATGCGCAGTTTAAAGCTTCTGTAAGGGGAAATCAACGGGTCGGCCTGCAGTGAGCGAAGAAACGGTTGAACGCGTGCGGGCAAGTTTCACGCGTAGCCGCGGAAGTCGACGAATAAAGCAAGCAGGGAGCTAAACGTACCACAGCCGACGGTTTGGAAAATCTTACGGAAAAGGCTAAAGCAGAAGCCTTACCATTTACAATTGCTACAAGCCCTGACACCCGATGACAAAGTCAAACGCTTTGAATTTTCGGCGCGGTTGCAACAGCTCATGGAAGAGGATGCGTTCAGTGCGAAACTTGTTTTCAGTGATGAAGCAACATTTTTTCTTAATGGTGAAGTGAACAGACACAATGTGCGAATCTGGGCGGTAGAGAATCCTCACGCATTCGTGCAGCAAATTCACAATTCACCAAAAGTTAACGTGTTTTGTGCAATCTCACGGTTTAAAGTTTACGGCCCCTTTTTCTTCTGCGAAAAAAACGTTACAGGACACGTGTATCTGGACATGCTAGAAAATTGGCTCATGCCACAACTGGAGACCGACAGCACCGACTTCATCTTTCAACAGGATGGTACTCCACCGCACTTCCATCATGATGTTCGGCATTTCTTAAACAGGAGATTGGAAAACCGATGGATCGGTCGTGGTGGAGATCATGATCAGCAATTCATATCATGGCCTCCACGCTCTCCCGAATTAACCCCATGCGATTTCTTTCTGTGGGGTTATGTGAAAGATTCAGTGTTTAAACCTCCTCTACCAAGAAACGTGCCAGAACTGCGAGCTCGCATCAACGATGCTTTCGAACTCATTGATGGGGACATGCTGCGCCATTCTGATTATCGGCTTGATGTCTGCCAAATCACTAAAGGGGCACATATCGAACATTTGTGAATGCCTAAAAAAACTTTTTGAGTTTTTGTATGTGTGTGCAAAGCATTGTGAAAATATCTCAAATAATAAAGTTATTGTAGAGCTGTGAAATCGCATCCATCATTTGTAATAACCCTGTATATAATACCTGTAATATAGACATGCATACTATATGTAAACATTGTTGTATGACGTGTACTTTGTAATTTTTAGGTGTGTGGCTTGAGAGTGGTCGTCTCAGCCTGAAATCGGTAACCACTGCATCAAAAATCATATATTCCTGCAACTGAGACAGAAAAAAAACTAAATTTCCTCAATAAAATTCCTGATCACCAGACTTTGAGGCAACGTCCTGGATTAAGGTTCAAACCTGTCTTCAGTGTCTGATGAAGTGAGGGCCTGCAACGGTGGTGATCCTCCCAGATGGGGACGTTAAGCTCGGCGGCCTCTTTGATGCTCTTCGAAAGGAGTAGGCTATGTAAACATGACACTTCACACTCTCGCACTACAGTCATCTATACTTGCCAGATACACTTAACACACTATACGAAAGAAAGGTGCCTGTGTGCGCTAAGAATAGGAAACACCTTTCCTGTTAGACAGGTGACCCTGCCTTTCGCGGTCTCCCAGCCAATCGTGCCACGCGACTTTACTTTTGCCATCAGTGCACTTTTATCTTAAATTCTCGTATGGCATGGATCTCTATGACCTCTCTAAGAATGTCAGAAAGCTCTACCTAATTTGTAATTAGGGCTAGAGTTATGTTAATCCTTACTTATACAGGCGCAAGTTTCCTGTGCGCCAAAAAGATTTAAATTTACGACGTCGTATCCCGAAAGCTATCGAACTATGGAAATATTTTTTTTCATTGATTACCAAATACCTCGCCCTCCTATAGATCTTTCCAAAGTTGCTGTGTATAAGCTTTGGAAAACGGCGTTTCTTTGCTGTTTTGTCGGAATTTAATTCGTAAAACGTATGAAGTTTCGAGTCTCTATCTTATACAGAAATCACTGGAACATTCTGACATTCATATACACTGAGGTGACAAAAGTGATGGGATATGAATCTGTACATAGTGAGTGAAAAAAGTATTCGTCTAGCTCATGGTATGACCATGCGGTGCATTTGACCTCCGGTCGTCTCCCAGTGGTGCTGGCAGCAGTCTACATACGCAGAGGTATGTGTCAGAGTACGGTGCAGCGAGTAGGTGTGCAGAGTTTTCAGACGTGTTAATGGTGACTGTGTGTTGAAAATGGTTCAAAGAACACACATTGTTGACGTTATGAGGGGTACAATTCTAGGGCGACTGGAGGATGGTCAAACACAGCAAGTCGTAGCACGGGCCCTCCGTGTGCCACAAAGTGTGATTTCAAGATTATGGCAACGATTCCAGCAGACAGGAAATGTGTCCTGGCGCTACAGTACGGGACGTCCACAGTGTACAAACCCACAAGAAGACCGATATCTCAACATCATTGCCCGCAAACGGCCACGGAGTACTGCAGGCAGCCTTGCTCGGGACCTTACCACAGCCACTGGAACAGTTGTCTCCAGACACACAATGTACAGACGACTGAACAGACATGGCTTATTCACTCGGAGACCTGCAAGGTGCGTTCCACTGACCCCTGGTCACAGGAGAGCCTGTAAAGCCTGGTGTCAAGAACACAGTACATGGTCATTGGAACAGTGGTCCCAGGTTATGTTCACAAATGAGTCCAGGTATAGCCTGAAGAGTGATTCTCGCCGGCTTTTCATCTGGCGTGAACCAGGAACCAGATTCCAACCCCTTAATGTCCTTGAAAGGGACCTGTATGGAGGTCATAGTTTGATGGTGTGGGGTGGGATTATGATTGGTGCACGTACACCCCTGCATGTCTTTGACAGAGGAACTGTAACAGGTGAGGTGTACCGGGACGTCATTTTGCACCAGCATGTCCGCCTTTTCAGGGGTGCAGTGGGTCCCACCGTCATCCTGATGGATGATAATGCACGGCTCCAGCGAGCTGCCATCGTGGAGGAGTGCCTTGAAACAGAAGATATCAGGCGAATGGAGTGGCCTGTCTGTTCTCCAGACATAAACCCCATCGAGCACGTCTGGGATGCTCTCGGTCGACGTATCGCTGCACGTCTTCAAACCCCAAGGACACTTCAGGAGCTCCGACAGGCACTGGTGCAAGAATGGGAGACTATACCCCAGCAGCAGCTCGATCACCTGATCCAGAGTATGCTAACATGCTGTACGGCCTGTGTACGTGTGCATGGTGATCATATCCCATATTGATGTCGGGGTGCATGCGCAGGAAACAGTGGTGTTTTGTAGCACATATGTTTCGGGACGGCTTTCTCAACTTATCACCAATACCGTGGCCTTACAGATCTGTGTTGTGTGTGTTCTCTATGTGCCTATACTATTAGCGCCAATTTTGTGTAGTACCACGCTGTGGGGTGCCACATTCTGCAATTATCCTTAATTTAAGAGCATGAGTGTATAACGCTGACCCACGGCACACACTAGAGTCAACTGTGCGCGGCTCCACTCTATCGCTTGTTCTGGTTCTGAATGGCGCCGATACAGTGCAATTAGCGCCATGGACCGTAAGGGTAGTGACACGACGCTGATCGAAAGGAAACTTATTATGTGCTTAGATAATGAGCGTAAATCTTCTTACGAGACTTCTAAAGTAGTTAGTAGAGCTAGATCGACGGTTCAGAAGATAATAGGTCGATTTTGCGCAACAAAATAATTAAGAAACCAACCACGTACCGGACGCCCTCACACTTTGATTGATGCAGACGTGAGATTTATCGTGAGGGAAATGAAGAAGAAACCTAAAACCAGCGCTCCTAAGTTGGCTGGGGAGTTAGAGTCCAGGCGAAAGAAGGTTTGTGCCAATACAATCAGAAATATCTTTAAAACGTATGGGTATCGCGGCCGGGCAGCGCGCAAGAAATTTTGGGTCAGTGAACAGAATCGAAAGAAACGTCTGCATTTTGCGATGGAACATAGATTCAAAAAGGAAGACTTCGGAATAGAGTAATATTTTCTGATGAGTGTAAATAATTTATTTGGGTCGGATGGCAGATGAATGGTGTGGCGTAAGAAGAATGCCGAGATGTTGCGACGCAATCTTGTGCCAACTTCTAAACACAGTGGTGGCTTCTTGATTGTGTGGGGCTGTATGAGTGCTGCAGGTGTTGGAAAATTTCATTTCATAGAAGGTACTATGGATCACCATATGTATATCAACATTTTAAAGGACAATCTTGAGTCCTCGCGCCGAAAAATTAGGTCTGCAAGGAAATTACATTTTTCAACAAGATTACGACCCAGAGCGTACGGCTCTGTGTACAAGGCTGTGGCTCCTGTACAGCTTAACACCCCTCTTCAGAGCCCAGACATTAATACTATTGATCAACTTTGGAAAGTACTGGAAGATAGCAACAGGAGAAGACACATTTTTAACAAGAGAGACCTAAAAGAAGCACTTCAAGACGAATGGAACAAAATTCCAGCCTGTCTGACGGCAAACTTGTTCAAGTCGATGCCCAGACGACTACAAGCAATAAAACTGCAAAGTGAAACCCCACTAAATATTAATTGAAATCATATTTTCAGATTGCAATTACAAAAATGAGTGGACGAATACTTTTTGAAGTAGCCCTTGAATAAATTCTCCATTTTGTCAAATTTGCTATCGCTATGGATGTATTTATTTCCTTGTCCATCAATAAAAATGACTTACCAAGGTTCGTTGCGTATGACTGGATGTTCACATTTTATGTTCCCTTTCACGAGGCATAGACTTAGTTAAAAAAAATTGCAACTAGACGACTACTTTTTGAACTCAGTGTATACAGATGGGGGAAGTACGGCGTACACAAGGTGTAAACAGGCAGTGCATTGGCGGAGCTGTCATTTGTGCTCACGGGAGTCATGTGAAAATCTTTCCTACATGATTATGGACGCTAACATGCGTGAAATAACCGCAGAAATCCATGTGGGACGTACGACGAACTTACCCGTTAGGACAGTGCGGTGAAATTTGGCGTTAATGGGCTATGGCAGCAGATGACCGACGAAAATGTCTTCGCTAACAGCACAACATCGCCAGCAGCGCTTTTTCTTGGCTCGCGGCCATTTCGGTTACACTTAGACTACTAGAAAACCGTGGCCTCGTCACGTGAGTCCCGATTTCAGTTGGTAAGAGCTGATGATAGGTTTCAAGTGTGGCGCAGAGCCCACGAAACCATGGACCCCTAGTTGTCAACAAGGCACTGTGCAAGCTGATGGTGGATCCATAATGGTGTGGACTGTGTTTACATGGACCATGGACCCAAGTTGTCAACAAGGCACTGTGAAAGCTGGTGCTAGATCCATAATGGTGTGGCCGTGTTTCCATGGAGTTGACTGGATCTTTCGGTCAAAATGAACCGAGCATTAACTGGAAATGGTTATGTTTGGCTACTTGGAGACCATTTGCAGTCATTCGTGTACTTCTTGTTCCCAAACAATGATGGAATTTTTATGGATGACAATGCGCCAAGTCACCGGGACGCAGTTGTGCACGATTGCTTTGAAGAGCACTCTGGACAATTCGAGCGAGTGGTTTGGCCACCCAGATCGCCCGAATGTCAGTTCGTATGCAAAATCCTGCATCACCAACATTTTCACAATTATGAACGGCTGTAGAGGGAGCATAGCTCAATATTTATGCAGGGGCTTCCAGTGACTTGTTGAGTCCATGCTACGTCGAGATGCTGCACTACGCCGGGCAAAAGGAGTTCCTACAGATGCTAGGAGGAATCCCATGACTTTTGTCACCTCAATACATGTTCGGTACGACGATTCCTCAAAAAATAAATACATAAATAAATGCTATTATTGCAAGTGATATACGCCTTCCTCCATCTCACCCTCTTTTACACAAAACAGAAGTTTACGCTTTGTGATTGTACCTAAATCCAATTCAGATACTGAAGTGACTTCACGAGGCCACCGGGGGCGCAGCAGAGTCGCCTGGTGAGGCAGCTGGCGGCTACACGGCAGTCAACGTGCTTAGGCACGAAGCAGAATACATCAGAAAGCGTTGACTACATAGTGCGACAGTTTAATTTCCTCCAAAACAAAAATATGTGTTTGTTACATAGTTCAGGGCCCTGATGACAATGGTGAAAAACACTGTTCGCTATCACCTAAACTTTCTTCTCGAAACGCAATTTTATCTGCGCTTGGCTGTGTTATTCATTATATGTAAATTGAGGGTAGAGAGGGGAAGAACTTAAAGGAAAGGGGGGGGGGGGGATCACTGCTGTCAGCTGCATGGGGGCATTACGCGGAATCAGCGGCGACGAGAGAAAATGTGTGCCGGACCAGGATTTGAACACGGGATCTCCTGCTTAGGAGACAGGTGTGTTAACGACTGCGCCGTCCGGGACACAGGGTTGTTGCAACAGCGCGGACTGCCTCGACACGCCTCACGGCCGATCTACATTTCCATCGAGCACCAACTATCCACAGTCCCCGCCCATTTTCTCCATGTTCGCTCTCTGAGATTCCCACAGGGTGACGGACGTATTTGTACATCCTTACTGAAGGTGGTGGATCCGTTGGCCGGCTGGGCCTATCATATTATATGAATGCGTGGTGCCTTTTCATTCGGGCATTATGGAAGTAGAGAATGGAGGGGGAGTTAGCCACTTGGGGTAGGCAAAGGGAAGTTGCAGTTGCATCCGTAAATAGAGTATCCAACAGAATGAGATTTTCACTCTGCACCAGAGTGTGTGCTGATATGAAACTTCCTGGCAGATTAAAACTGTGTGCCGGACCGAGACTCGAACTCAGGTACTGGCAGAAGTAAAGCTGTGAGGACGGGGCGTGAGTCGTGCTTGGGTAGATCAGATGGTAGAGCACTTGCCCGCGAAAGGCAAAGGTCTCGAGTTCGAGTCTCGGTCCAGCACACAGTTTTAAGCTGCCACGAAGTTTCAGAGTATCTACCAGTCGACTATCTCACTATGAGATCACACAATATCGATTCTTGACGTTTGTACATCCGCTAGCTTGAAGAATATTGTTTGAGCGTGTTCAAGTTTTTCTTATGCTCAGAAATGTCTAGGAAGTGTGTTAATTCACTAAATCTTTTCCGTTATGTGTGTGGCGAGTTTGCGAGTAAGTCTCAAAGACATACGAATTCACCGATTGTCAAAGGCACATTAGTTGTACAGGGTGATTCAAAAAGAATACCGCAACTTTAAAAATGTGTATTTAATGAAAGAAACATAATATAACCTTCTGTTATACATCATTACGAAGAGTATTTAAAAAGGTTTTTTTCACTCAAAACAAGTTCAGAGATGTTCAATATGGCCCCCTCCAGACACACGAGCAATATCAACCCGATACTCCAACTCGTTCCACACTCTCTGTAGCATATCAGGCGTAACAGTTTGGATAGCTGCTGTTATTTCTCGTTTCAAATCATCAATGGTTGCTGGGAGAGGTGGCCGAAACACCATATCCTTAACATACCCCCATAAGAAAAAATCGCAGGGGGTAAGATCAGGGCTTCTTGGAGGCCAGTGATGAAGTGCTCTGTCACGGCCTGCCTGGCGGCCGATCCATCGCCTCGGGTAGTTGACGTTCAGGTAGTTACGGACAGATAAGTGCCGATGTGGTGGCGCTCCATCCTGCTGAAATATGAATTGTTGTGCTTCTTGTTCGAGCTGAGGGAACAGCCAATTCTCTAACATCTCCAGATACTGTAGTCCAGTTACAGTAGCACCTTCGAAGAAAAAGGGACCAAAAACTTTATTGGCTGAAATGGCACATAAAACGTTCACTTTAGGCGAGTCACGTTCATACTGAGTTGTTTCCCGCGGATTCTCAGTGCCCCATATACAGACATTGTGACGGTTGACTTTCCCGTTAGTGTGGAAAGTTGCTTCATCACTAAACACAATCTTTGAAACGAAAGATTCATCTGTTTCCATTTGAGCAAGGATAAAATCACAGAAATCGATTCTTTTAATCTTATCAGCTGCAGACAGTGCTTGAGCCAATTTCAGACGATAAGGTTTCATAACTAACCTTTTTCGTAGGACTCTCCATACAGTTGATTGTGGAATTTGCAGCTCTCTGCGTGCTACATTTTCATCACTCGTTCTCGGCCGTCCAGAACTTTTCCCTTTGCACAAACACCCATTCTCTGTAAACTGTTTATACCAACGTTTAATACACCACCTATCAGGAGGTTTAACACCATACTTCGCTCGAAATGCACGCTGAACAACTGTCGTCGATTCACTTCTGCCGTACTCAATAACACAAAAAGCTTTCTGTTGAGCGGTCGCCATCTTAGCATCAACTGACGCTGACGCCTAGTCAACAGTGCCTCAAGCGAACAAATGTACAACTAAATGAAACTTTATAGCTCCCTTAATTCGCCGACAGATAGTGCTTAGCTCTGCCTTTTGTCGTTGCAGAGTTTTAAATTCCTAAAGTTGTGGTATTCTTTTTGAATCACCCTGTATTTTGAATCAAAGGTAGATGAGGGTAAGTGTTGGGCACCACAGAACTGTTGCTCCCGCTGTTTAAGAGACTGGTTGCATGGAACCAGCCCATCTGTGCCATTTTCCGCACAACATTACAGATTGCTACTTTTGTTTAACTAAATTAAACGGAATCTGAGGTAAATCAAAACACACAGTTTCTTACCCAAATTTGGGAATCTGTAGTTCGCCAAGTTCCGCATTCTAATTCTCTGCCAGTTCCAAAACCATCAACGTATTGGACACAGGAAGATAAAACACGATGGTAGTGACAAACCAAGAGATCATGAAGATCTTGAGGACAGGCCATCTGCAGCACCGCTACGACCGCAGCTGTTGTCGCAGGCAGAGCTGAACGACCTTGTAAGCGTTATAAATCTGTCAAAGAGGCAAACAGAATTACTTGGATCTCGTCTTTAAGAAAAGAACCTGTTACAACCAAACACTAGTATTACATTCCGTAAACGACAGCTTGGTCTTTCCTCTTTTTCTCAACGACAGTGTTTGTTATGTTGCGACGACATGAACGGGCTGCTTACAAAAATTGGTATGATTCACAGTCCGCAAGAATGGTGCTTATTTATAGATTCCTCAAAGAACAGTCTAAGAGCTGCTCTCTTATATAACGGAAAAGAAACTTACGGCTCCAGTGGCCATTTCCGTTCAGTTAAAGGAAACCAACGAGAACATGACGCTGCTCGTAAAGTATACTGGTTTCCCGAATCACAAATGGAAATTCTGTGGTGATCTCAAAATTCTGAGACTTCTTCTGTGAATGCGGACTGGTTACACAAAGTATTGCTGTTTCTTACCTCACTGGAATAGTGGAGCTAAGAAAGACCATTATGTACTCAAACAGTGGCCTTTCAGATAAATTTTCAGTCCTGGTGAAAAAAGTGTGTCCCATGAATCCCTTGTTGACAAAGACAGTGTGCTGTTACCACCACTCCGTCTGAAACCGAGCTTTATGAAGAATTTTGTGAAATAATGGGCAAAGATGACCAGGGTTTTCAGTTTTTACTATCTAAATTTCCTGCTATTAGTATTGCAAAAATTAAAGAAGGAACTTTCGTTGGACCTCATATCCGTGACTTGATGACAGATATTACCTTTGAACAGTTGCTGACAGATACTGAGAAGTCATCTTGGCTTACTTTTGAAGATGTATGCTACAATTTCTTGGAAACGTTATATCTGGGAATTAAAGGGAACTGATGAAACACTTGCTTGGGCACAACATGTCTCTGAAATTACATTTCCTTAATTCCCATTTGGATTTCTTCCCACCTAATCTTGGAGTGACGAACATGGTGAGTGATTTCACCAAGATATCGCTGCCATGGAAAGATGCTATAAGGAAAGTTGTTCGCCACACCTTTTGGTGGATTACTGCTGGACACTCCTACAAGAAATTTCACCATCTACCCACAAACGGAAAGTTTCCAGGCAAAGTTTCTAATTTGTAAGTATATTTCAAGCTTTATTCAACTTTCTCGTACTGTTTTCATTTTATATTGCGATTTATAATACAAGCAATAATTCTTTTACATGATCTGTATTTAATTAACTACATATACCTCCTGTATTGTTACTGAGTCGTTTCCAAGTTTCTCGAAAGTGGTATATGTGGATTATCTTTTCCAGAGAAATTTCTACGTAATGTAACATTTCTGATTTCATTTTCGCAGTCAGCGTAAGTGATTTAGTGAAGAACATATAGTTTCATCTCGTGGCAAGACACAAAGTTCAAATTTGTTGCACTGTGTTGTTAAGAAAGCTGAAGTAAGGAGATACATAATTTTACATTTTGTGGCCTCTAAATCTTCACCTTCCATCGAGTTATGGGTCAACAAAATTCCAGCTTTCTGTACTGATTCTCAACACAAAATACAAAATCTTTCTGCTATTATCTAGAAGTATATTCGTTACAGAAGTTTTCCTCTCTTTCGAACTATTAATGCTCTATTAATAACAACTTTTATTTGGCAACACTACTCAGACTCTTCTCATAGCCTTTTTTATACAAAATAAACTAAATTTTAGGCAAATCTGGTGTAAAAATTGAAAGTATATGTTTACGCGACTCGACCTTCAGCAAGACGATTTTCTTTACAGTTGTATGTTAAATGTGCAGATAAAATGCATTTCACTGTCCAATGTACATAACACCTATGGTCTGTTTCCCTGAAATGGTAGCTTCCTCTTTTTTCTCTTATCTTCTATTACAGAACTGAATTGAAAATCGTTTTCTTTCGACATCAAAGGTCTCACAGTCAGTGACAGAACATTCGTCTTATTGTAGTATTGATGATCGTGCAAACAGAAGTTGCGAAGTCCATATTGTGAACAAAAAGTGTATTTAATAATTAGCAAATAAATAAGAAAAGAACAATTAGCACTTACTGCATAAACTGCCTACAACACTGGTCAACGAAAAAATCCTTTATGGAAAGTCTTGATTCCAAATCGCAGACAGCGTTTCTACAGTAAAGCATCACACTAGAGATCTGAAAAGCTAGTGTACATTTCTTACGACCTCAATCAGCACACTGTCGACTGTATGTGATAATTCTCAGTCAACCATCGCCTAAATCCAGTGGATATATCGCAGAACCTCTCAAGTGGCATCGAGACAGAATGCTTTACAAATACTGGAGAAATATCTAGCGGCAGAGTGAGGGAGTTGCGAATACAGGCTTCATACCATGTTCTTTAGCTGAATCACTTTCTAAATTCGGTGATTTTATTACGACATTACACCGTCGGTGGCGTGTAACCGCTCTTTCGGTCGGTTGATATACACTCCGGTGACCACCGTCTATATTCAGTGTCGCAGTATTTGTGTGGAAAAACCACTTCATTTGGAGGTAATGCAATACCTCGATTTATAAAGTTTGTATAGTTTATAACATGGATATCGTTAGCAATACTTGTGAGTACCTGTAGAACCAAGACCGACTAGTGATAGTTACATAGTCGTTGCGATCGCGTTTTTAACATCTTGCAAGACAGTTACGTGTCTCTTTCTAAGACACTGTGGTACCACTTCATTTGGAGGTAATGCAATACCTCGATTTATAAAGTTTGTATAGTTTATAACATGGATATCGTTAGCAATACTTGTGAGTACCTGTAGAACCAAGACCGACTAGTGATAGTTACATAGTCGTTGCGATCGCGTTTTTAACATCTTGTAAGACAGTTACGTGTCTCTCTCTAAGACACTGTGGTACCACTCGCAAGAAAAACTTATGAGACATGTCCACCCATCGCTGATTTTCACTCAGTATTGTTTTGTATCGCCAGCAATCAGTTATTGGCGAATTATTATACTTAGTAGTAGGGGATGCGTGATAGATTCACCTTGAGCATCAGGCTTATAAAGTGTGTGTGTGTGTGTGTGTCTTCTGACATGTGCAAAGAAAATGAATATGTCCACTCATAAGGAAGGTATGGATCTGACGTGGAATACTGCGATAGCTGCAAAGGGAATGAAAGATTTTTTTTTACTTTGAAAACTATGTCAATTCTTACAAATGGTACAGATATTTCTATTTCCAGACCCACAGCCGTCAGCAGGGGGTGTTTCAGATACCTTGCTCATTGTCGAATGTCGTCCAATTGAGACTGCGATCGTAAGTATGAGAGGCACCCACTTGCCTTTCTCATACTGTGGCATCAAGCAGTCAGGCCTGCAAGATGAGTGGTTTGCCAAGCGAGTGGAATCTTCCTTAATTTATCGAGCAACATGAATTCTCGTATCTTACTATTTAGTTACAAATTATCCTCCTGTATGAATAATACGCAACGGAAACACGCATCTGACTATCAGTGATTTATAGAACTCTGACTGTACACTACGCACTGGCAATACCACATTTACCTTTTGTCTGATTTAACGGCTTTTATATAAATTCGGGACATTACGATAACATACAATTCAATGAAAAAGGCCACCAATCTCTTTCTTTTCACTATTTGATTTATTCCTAAACACACAAATTCTACAACCTACAACAAAATCACATGAGAAACTCCGCCCAGTGGGCATGGCTTTACGTTAGTGAATCTCTATACTATGGTCTCGTAATCTATTTACCGCAACAGTGCACTCCCTGGATCGGATGGTGGATCTTTTATTATACCTCACACTTCGCCTCTCACAATAATCCTCACGAAACTTTCCTCCAGATCGAGCGATACAGAAGGAACAGGCATACCCACAAATCTTTCGAAACTACCTTGCTACTCCCATGCAAAACACACATACCCAAATTACAAGACATACACAGCACAACAATATGAAATATTACACAAAGAACGGTTACAACTTCATCACTTTCCGCTTTCCCACTTCAATCAATATTTATCCCAGTTTCACACGACACTGCCCCACTTTGTAATTCTACTTTCCTAATGTGAACTCTGGAGATAAACGCACGTCTTCCTGTGCAATGCAAGCCATGTGGCGTTGCTGGAAAAACGGCCGACTCACCTTGATTCTCTCTCAGAGTTTAAATTCAGCGTCACACGGAATGATATTTCTTAAATACTTCAACTTATGATACACACGCTATTTCTTAAATATTTCAGCTTATTGTACACACGCTATTAATTCTTAAATATTTCAGCTTATTGTACACACGCTATTAATTCTTAAATATTTCAGCTTAAGCTCACGGAAGTATCTCAACTTATAACTACACGTGGGCTCTTTGTGACCGTTGGTTTACTACAATCCCCTTAAAATTACCTGCCTCTCTTTGTAATTTTCCCCACAAAAGGTCCTGTGAAAGAGAAATTATTAATTCTAACTACTCTTAAATATTCCACATCCATACCATGCCTCCACTCTTTCATTCCGGAGCACAACAAAAAAAAAAACAGGTCTTTACAGCAGAAGGTTCAGCGGCAGAGTGCTGAAACATGGCCGTATTCTCGATTCTCTCGCACCTCTCTCGAAGTGGGAGAAGCACCCTGCTACCTTATTGGTCAGCCACATTTCAGACGCTCAAAGCTCTGGTAACTTCCATCTCTTTGGTCTCACCAAAGGTAGCCAAAGGATCGACTCAAAGATGATCATATATTCCGATTCACTATCTGTGGTTAGCAGACGACCATACATTCATTCCTTTCACAGATCTCACCAAACTGGATGTAGGGATTTATTTTGAGGGAGTGCACATGTGATCAATTAAATAAATAAATTGTCATTCTTTCCCACACTGGTATCCGGCTTCGCTGTATTAATTGAAATTGAGTTACTTTTACACAAAAAATGTGTTGTTCTGACAAGAATTTCGTACCTATTTTCAATGTTGGGCGGTACTGTACCCTTTCACCACCGGCTACCCATGCAGAAAAAAATGGCACGGTACTATCCTTGCAATGCGAGGGTAGTTCCGAACATTTTTTTAAGAAAACTGTATTAAAACAAACGTAGAAATTCATCAAAATAACCAGGAGGAGACCTTAGCCCCTGGTGACCTCAAATTGACGACCAAATGTTGTTACTTTACCAAATTGGCAGTTGTTGCATTATTGTACTCTCCACAATCCGGAGTAACGTACACATACAAATTTACAACAATATACATGACAAATAAAACATCACATAGAAATGAAAAAATAATCTTGAGATAAAATTTTGCTTTAGTTACTGGGATCTTCGTTATTTTTATGAGTAATCCAAATTTCAATAATTCTAAAACAAATAAAAAATACTTTCTCTGTTGTCACACATATAGACGACAAGAACTTGCATTTCGACTAGCCTTCGTTACACTTTAATGTGAAATGTCACCACTGTGATAATAAAAATAAGTGGCTTCAGTCAAAACACCAACAAGATTATTACTATGGACGACATCAAAATACATCAGTTAATTCCGATATTTGTTGTGCAATGCAAACTCTTGTCCCCTGTGACAATCTTACTGATCAATGCTACATGAACCGCTACGTTAGTATTACGCCACTGGCTTATAATTAGAGCATCATTGTACGAAATATTCTAATAAACATGCTACGTGAACTTGATAACCCAGAACAGACAAAAAACAAACACTAACTATTCTAAACACAAATGTTGATGAAATACAATTACACTTGCTGTCCCTTCAGGAATGAAACACATAAAAAAAACATTTACACAATTACAAATACATTATTTCCTATCTTGCGAGTCACACGGAAACCTTTCATTCTGTGATTTTCTTGTGGTCAAAAAGTTGCTGATAGTTTTCCTAGAACCACTGTCTCGGTGTCAAAGCTCTCCCATGGTTACCCGGACGAAAGTCTTTGAGTCACTCAAATCGGCATTTTGAACACGCACTGGACAGTAAACTGTATCTCACATTAAACACGAATGTCATAGTCACTGTCAGAGTACCATCCACACGAATCTGTTCGTCCAAAAAAATGGCCCTACAACTACTATTACCCACGGTTCTGTCCTTTCAGTTCATGGTGTAATTAAAAGTCGTAAGTTTCAACAAACAGCACTTATTCCCGCACCAGTTCAAGGAATGTCTCCTACTACAGACGCAAATGTCAATGTCCCACTCTAGTTTCTTGCCTTCATACAATAATTGTTCACCAAACGACAACTGTCCTCTAAGTATACCAAGTGTCCCACATGCAATTCACAAAGCACACTTAACAAGTCACTGCCAAAAGTTTATGGATCCCACCATTCAGTGGTCAAGACAAAACAAAACGATCGTCCTGTCTGCTAAAGACAAAATCTTTTCCACCACTCACAACGTGGAAACACCAGTCCTTCACTTTCCACATTATGTAAAGTCGCAGTCGTCCTGTTTCACGGTTCCACAGTCCAGTACTAGTTGTTAGCTGCTGGTAAAAAAAATGCTCGCCGGGCTCTGCCGCGCCTCGTCCATTCTGCAGTAGCGCCGCTGCGCGCGCCGTTGAGCAGAAGAAACCACCCGCTGTTGCCTCCGCGGGATACCTTCCCCAGTCGTAAGGGTGGCGGAACTCATGAATGGCCAGTGGTACGTGCGTGTCGCCCCAGGCCGTTGACCTGCTGTAGCGGGCGCGTGGAGTGTACCCCGTCCGACAGTGGAGTGGGGAGTGCCGCGGCTCTGTCGCCTGTCGCCACGGCATCGTCAGCTCGGCCCGCTAGCGGTATGGGCGTTACGACACCCAATCATTTAGCCTTCCGTGCATCTCGCAACATTACAGACAAAAGGAAATTCTTACATTAAAATTATACACCCTAGTTTTCTACACATACAACATCAACATTTATCTCTTTTCTATAGACAGCCCACACTCGTGCTATTCATTGTACCTGTCGTCCCTCATACAAAACATGAAAGTGTAAAAAAAAAAAACAAAAGGAATAATAAACAATCTATACAGCTCACAATTACAATATCAAATAGTAAGCTACTCTAACATCCTATCACAGTGAAAATATTAGAAACTTTATCCTAAAACTACAATATACAATGAACTTTTGTGCTTGTGACACACTGAAATTAATACCCCTTGAAAGTGTTCTAACAAAAAATAAGAATAATCTACATAGCTCACAATTACCTACCACATGTTATTAAATAGTAAACTACTTTCACATCCTAACACAACAAACATTTTTTTGAAACTGATGACTCTAAATCTACAACATACAATGCACCTTTGTGCTTGTGACAGATTGAAATTAATACCACTTGAAAGTGTTCTAACAAAAAAATAAGAAATAATCTATACAGCTCACAATTACCTAACACAGGTTATTAAATATTAAACTACTTTAACATCCTAAGACAATAAACATTTTAGAAACTGGTGACTCTAAATCTACAACATACAATGCACCTTTGTGTTTGTGACAGACTGAAATTAGTATCTCTTTATACATTTTACATTTTATTATATATAACAACATTTCTAGGACATGTATGAACCATCCACATGATGTCAAATCCTGACCTGCCATCGAGGTTCATCCAAATCAAACAATACACAATAATGTTTTAGTTACAGATCGGTAGGATCCCCTTTACAGGAGTGGGCGCATTGATCACACTACTCTACGACTCTCACTCACCAGACATCACATTTTCCTTCTCATTCAATCCATTAATACACTAACAGAATAGGTCTAGAAGTCAGTTAACCTTAACACCACCACACTCACGACAACATACCATACCTTAGCTCCCTTATACTCAACCACATAACACATGAAGCTGTTCCGGAGATAGCTTTCCAGTCTCCGAATTCGTCCTTTCACTCTGGCACCTCTCTCCATCGGCTTACCTCCGCATTCACTTCATGCTAAATATCAACTTAGAATTGCGACATTTCATCTAAGAAACAAAAATACACAAATTATTCAACCTGCAAAATAACTGTACACATTCTTGGTACCGTTTTGATTAGTTATCCTGGTACCAGGCTTCAACAACAACAACAATAAATATTATTTTTGCCAAATCGCAAATGTTATGCTAAGAATTAGATCTTACACTTATATTACATCTTACGTCAGTGTTCCACAACGTTCACCATCTGGATCTCATACTCCCTTTATGTCCTTTCACATTGTGCAGTTGTCATCTCTTCATTCGTATTTCGGCTCTCCGTCCGTCCATTACTCCATCATTTCCTGGTCTTCCTTCGCCATTCGCATCAATCTCTATTGCAGCATACACAGGTCTCTCTGTAACATACATCTAAGACATCTCCACATTATTCAATTCCACTCACCTTTATTTACCACTGTGTCATCACGTCGAATCTCTATTTATTAATCACACTGCTTCACGTCGCTTCTCTATCTACCATCTTTATTCACTCATAAATCATCACGTCGTTTCTGCTTGATCCTTATTCATACGACAAAAAATACGTACATACACCACTCTGTCGACTCCTGTTCATGACTCATTTGACCAGTCTATTCCGTCATACTTCCTGACATCCCGCCTAAAAATTCTTATGTTCGATTTGAGCCTGCACAACGTTACACACTACAAATAAATACACTGACTATGCCATTAAATTGCCTACTTTAGATCTATCCTTAACTTTTCCATAATTTGATGTTAGAAATGTGATGAAGCCCACGAGATTGTTTTCCCTTGCCCGTCTCAATCAGTACAGCATTTTCATGGACAATCCGCCTCACTCTGAACGGTACACTATACACAGTAAAGAATTTGCTAGTTAGGAATCTAAGTTTACATGAAAATTAAATGTGTGCAGAGAATATACAAGCTGGGAGAGATGGGACAGCCCAAGTGTTAGAAACTTTGGTGCTAGTGGCCTCTTTCCCGAACACCAGATTCCGAACAACCATACACAGCACTTCATTATAACTGTCACCACGACAATGACATCAGATGGCATCTAATTTAAAAACTTCGATCACAATGTTGACTCTTTGCATTACGTGTTAAGTACCTGCAATAGTCCAATCGCACTAATTAAACTGGACTTATTGGCATTATTACGTAACATTTTTTGCAACTGGTTTCTTTGAGGAAACAGTCCTTTTTTCATTACTGTTCGAAATAAAAATTCGCAAATTTTGCTCTGAGAGACCAGCCTAACAGATTCCATTACTGGTGTTTTATTCTCTGATCAGAAGTATGGTATTTGCACTCCTACATATCAGTAGAGTATGTCCGCTACATAGACAATTTTCAGCGCCAGCTGCATGTGTTTTAAGGCAAGATGCTAAGGGCTGATATGTTGGATTTGTTTCTCCTATCCATCAATCTATTATGACAAGAAAGAAATACCAGGATTCCATGCTCTCCTGTCATTCTGATAGTTTCTGCCGCTCCTATCCTCGACTCTGTCTGACCTATGAGTCGTGTCTCCGTTCACGATATCGCTCTCATTACCCAATTCTTGTAACAAGTGCTGAAATGACGCAGAATCGTCTAAGCCTCTGCCTGCTATCACTATATCTCTGCGCAATTTCACTGGCAACTTCGCTCTACAGATCCTAATGAGCTCCCCAGGTTCGTATGTCACATCCAAATACCTATTTCGTCTCAGGATTTCCTGATAGCACGACACTGGATCTCTTATACCACCTTCGTTACCATTTCGCATCATCAATATGCTTTGCGTAACCTGGTCCTGCTTACTTTGCGACCAGAATTCATTTAAATAGCTACTACAGTCTTTAATAACTTCCTGCATTTTCGCTCTAGCCTCGTCCCTCAAATGGTTATACACAAACTTCGTTTTGAGGAGCAGTCCCCACGATGAAGGTAATGAATCTTGAAATTGAGACAGCCTTGGACTATACCCAGTTGAGTCTACCACCTGTTTTATCCGACACAACCGTTCTTCTGACTCTGTGAATTCGTCTTGCTCTTTCTGCCTATTTTCGCTTTTTGAGTTTATCTCAATCTCCCTCTCCACTCTACCTGGTGATGTGTCACCTTCGCTGCTGCACGCTAATTGCAACTGTGCTAGTTCTTCACTATGTTTCCTACTTATTACTAATTGCGCCTCTTTAAGCTGTAATAGCGATTGTATCTCCCCCTGGTTGGCATAAACTTCTCGCTGCGTACTGTCAGAGCCTGTCTCGCCTCTTATACTAATCTTTTCTACCTCTGCACTAATCGTATTCATTCTGACCACAACTTCTTTGATTCGCTCATCCGGCAACACGTCCCTACGTTCTGTAATATCGCTCTCTATTGCCCTTATTCGTACCTCCAAATTATTGGCTTTTTCTTTCACAGCATCACATTCTTGCTGCACCGCATCCAGATTCTTCTCCCCCTCATCTAACCGATTATTAACTGCAGACAGACGCTCATCGATAACTGTGTGTAGCTTCCTCATTGCCTCTTTATTTCCCTTATCAATTGCCTCCAATCTTTCCTTATTTGCTTCCAATCTCTCCTTAGTCTCCCTATCTCTCTCCTTAGCCTCCCTATCTCTCTCCTTAGCCTCCCTATCTCTCTCCTTAGCCTCCCTATCTCTCTCCTTAGCCTCCCTATCTCTCTCCTTAGCCTCCCTATCTCTCTCCTTATTATCTCTATTGATTGCTTCTAATCTTTCGTTAGTTGCTTCAAATCTTTCCTTAGTCTCCCTATTCATCGCTTTATTATCTCTACTCATCGCTTCTAATCTTTCGTTAGTCTCCCTACTCATCGCTTGTAAAAACTGCAGTATCACATCGTTATTTCCTACTTTCGACGCGCTCACCTCGTTCGCCTGAGAAACCGTAGCTTCGCTAAGGGTAGCTGCACTTTCACCGCACACCTGGCCTAGTCTCGGCTCGCCCGCGTCGTCGGGAAAAGCCCGCGTTTGTGGACAAAGCCCGCCGCATAAAGGATCCCCTTGCAGCGGTCCACTGAACAATACAGCCCCTTCGTAGTGTTTGTCTTTCTCGCTCATTAACCCATGGTCAACAGTTACTTCCTGCTGCACTGCTACGTCCACCCCAGAATCGCTATTCTCCATGGTGGCTACACTTTTCGACTGCGACCTAGTTACTACGGACATTACGCAAAAAAAAATTATGAAACGATCTTCCAGCCTTGTGCGATATAGCAATTAATTACATAAAATAAAATAAAAGATCCTCACCAATCCAGAAAGAATTTGCAAACAGAAAAAATTTTACTTCTTAGCGCTATCACAATACATTCCATAAAAAAAAAATCTTAACAGCAAACCCTAACAACAAAATATCCTAACAAAAACGATCCTGGCAAAGGAATCCTGGCAACAAATTAAATATCCTGGTAACAAAATTATTGTGGCAAAAAACGGAATCCTGGCAACAAATTAAATATCTTGGTAACAAAATTATCGTGGCAAAAAACGGGATCCTGGCATCAAATTAAATATCCTGGTAACAAAATTATCGTGGCAAAAAACGGAATCCTGGCAACAAATTAAATATCCAGGTAAAATTATCGTGGCAAAAAAATGGAATCCTGGCAACAAATTAAATATCCAGGTAACAAAATTATCGTGGCAAAAAAAAAGGAATCCTGGCAACAAATTAAATATCTTGGTAACAAAATTATCGTGGCAAAAAACGGGATCCTGGCATCAAATTAAATATCCTGGTAACAAAATTATCGTGGCAAAAAAACGGAATCCTGGCAACAAATTAAATATCCAGGTAAAATTATCGTGGCAAAAAATGGAATCCTGGCAACAAATTAAATATCCAGGTAACAAAATTATCGTGGCAAAAAAAAGGAATCCTGGCAGGGTCGAAATTATGAGAGGCACCCACTTGCCTTTCTCATACTGTGGCATCAAGCAGTCAGGCCTGCAAGATGAGTGGTTTGCCAAGCGAGTGGAATCTTCCTTAATTTATCGAGCAACATGAATTCTCGTATCTTACTATTTAGTTACAAATTATCCTCCTGTATGAATAATACGCAACGGAAACACGCATCTGACTATCAGTGATTTATAGAACTCTGACTGTACACTACGCACTGGCAATACCACATTTACCTTTTGTCTTTGATTTAACGGCTTTTATATAAATTCGGGACATTACGATAACATACAATTCAATGAAAAAGGCCACCAATCTCTTTCTTTTCACTATTTGATTTATTCCTAAACACACAAATTCTACAACCTACAACAAAATCACATGAGAAACTCCGCCCAGTGGGCATGGCTTTACGTTAGTGAATCTCTATACTATGGTCTCGTAATCTATTTACCGCAACAGTGCACTCCCTGGATCGGATGGTGGATCTTTTATTATACCTCACACTTCGCCTCTCACAATAATCCTCACGAAACTTTCCTCCAGATCGAGCGATACAGAAGGAACAGGCATACCCACAAATCTTTCGAAACTACCTTGCTACTCCCATGCAAAACACACATACCCAAATTACAAGACATACACAGCACAACAATATGAAATATTACACAAAGAACGGTTACAACTTCATCACTTTCCGCTTTCCCACTTCAATCAATATTTATCCCAGTTTCACACGACACTGCCCCACTTTGTAATTCTACTTTCCTAATGTGAACTCTGGAGATAAACGCACGTCTTCCTGTGCAATGCAAGCCATGTGGCGTTGCTGGAAAAACGGCCGACTCACCTTGATTCTCTCTCAGAGTTTAAATTCAGCGTCACACGGAATGATATTTCTTAAATACTTCAACTTATGATACACACGCTATTTCTTAAATATTTCAGCTTATTGTACACACGCTATTAATTCTTAAATATTTCAGCTTATTGTACACACGCTATTAATTCTTAAATATTTCAGCTTAAGCTCACGGAAGTATCTCAACTTATAACTACACGTGGGCTCTTTGTGACCGTTGGTTTACTACAATCCCCTTAAAATTACCTGCCTCTCTTTGTAATTTTCCCCACAAAAGGTCCTGTGAAAGAGAAATTATTAATTCTAACTACTCTTAAATATTCCACATCCATACCATGCCTCCACTCTTTCATTCCGGAGCACAACAAAAAAAAAAACAGGTCTTTACAGCAGAAGGTTCAGCGGCAGAGTGCTGAAACATGGCCGTATTCTCGATTCTCTCGCACCTCTCTCGAAGTGGGAGAAGCACCCTGCTACCTTATTGGTCAGCCACATTTCAGACGCTCAAAGCTCTGGTAACTTCCATCTCTTTGGTCTCACCAAAGGTAGCCAAAGGATCGACTCAAAGATGATCATATATTCCGATTCACTATCTGTGGTTAGCAGACGACCATACATTCATTCCTTTCACAGATCTCACCAAACTGGATGTAGGGATTTATTTTGAGGGAGTGCACATGTGATCAATTAAATAAATAAATTGTCATTCTTTCCCACACTGGTATCCGGCTTCGCTGTATTAATTGAAATTGAGTTACTTTTACACAAAAAATGTGTTGTTCTGACAAGAATTTCGTACCTATTTTCAATGTTGGGCGGTACTGTACCCTTTCAAGTACAATGGTGTAATATACACTCCTGGAAATGGAAAAAAGAACACATTGACACCGGTGTGTCAGACCCACCATACTTGCTCCGGACACTGCGAGAGGGCTGTACAAGCAATGATCACACGCACGGCACAGCGGACACACCAGGAACCGCGGTGTTGGCCGTCGAATGGCGCTAGCTGCGCAGCATTTGAGCATCGCCGCCGTCAGTGTCAGCCAGTTTGCCGTGGCATACGGAGCTCCATCGCAGTCTTTAACACTGGTAGCATGCCGCGACAGCGTGGACGTGAACCGTATGTGCAGCTGACGGACTTTGAGCGAGGGCGTATAGTGGGCATGCGGGAGGCCGGGTGGACGTACCGCCGAATTGCTCAACACGTGGGGCGTGAGGTCTCCACAGTACATCGATGTTGTCACCAGTGGTCGGCGGAAGGTGCACGTGCCCGTCGACCTTGTACCGGACCGCAGCGACGCACGGATGCACGCCAAGACCGTAGGATCCTACACAGTGCCGTAGGGGACCGCACCGCCACTTCCCAGCAAATTAGGGACACTGTTGCTCCTGGGGTATCGGCGAGGACCATTCGCAACCGTCTCCATGAAGCTGGGCTACGGTCCCGCACACCGTGAGGCCGTCTTCCGCTCACGCCCCAACATCGTGCAGCCCGCCTCCAGTGGTGTCGCGACAGGCGTGAATGGAGGGACGAATGGAGACGTGTCGTCTTCAGCGATGAGAGTCGCTTCTGCCTTGGTGCCAATGATGGTCGTATGCGTGTTTGGCGCCGTGCAGGTGAGCGCCACAATCAGGACTGCATACGACCGAGGCACACAGGGCCAACACCCGGCATCATGGTGTGGGGAGCGATCTCCTACACTGGCCGTACACCACTGGTGATCGTCGAGGGGACACTGAATAGTGCACGGTACATCCAAACCGTCATCGAACCCATCGTTCTACCATTCCTAGACCGGCAAGGGAACTTGCTGTTCCAACAGGACAATGCATGTCCGCATGTATCCCGTGCCACCCAACGTGCTCTAGAAGGTGTAAGTCAACTACCCTGGCCAGCAAGATCTCCGGATCTGTCCCCCATTGAGCATGTTTGGGACTGGATGAAGCGTCGTCTCACGCGGTCTGCACGTCCAGCTCGAACGCTGGTCCAACTGAGGCGCCAGGTGGAAATGGCATGGCAAGCCGTTCCACAGGACTACATCCAGCATCTCTACGATCGTCTCCATGGGAGAATAGCAGCCTGCATTGCTGCGAAAGGTGGATATACACTGTACTAGTGCCGACATTGTGCATGCTCTGTTGCCTGTGCCTATGTGCCTGTGGTTCTGTCAGTGTGATCATGTGATGTATCTGACCCCAGGAATGTGTCAATAAAGTTCCCCTTCCTGGGACAATGAATTCACGGTGTTCTTATTTCAATTTCCAGGAGTGTATGTGGCTGGTTTCCTAGGACGGTTCTGTCCGGTGTGCGAGGTGTACGCGGCAGCAGTGGCCTGTGGCGGGAAGGATTCAGCTAATGGAATGAGCCGTCCGAATGGAAACACCGGTTGGGGTACAGGAATGTAGCTGACTTATGTATGTCACCTTCTAGACAGCTGACTAGTGAATTAATACTCACTATGTATTGGACAGCCTTCGTGATCGCTTGTGCCCTCTGTGGTAATTTGAGAAGATCCAATAGGAATATGTGTTTGCGCTGGACCATGACTGCTTCTGCACATATCCCGCCTTTATTTGATTGAGAGAACATCGATTGTGGTGTGTGTTGTGTGTATCTAGCATGCGAAAGACGCCTTTGCTCGTTCTCTAGACATGAGAAGCACCTCAATTGACTTTGTAAATTATAAGGATGATTTGGAATCTGTTATATGAGCGACATCGATATTCGCGAGTGGGAATACCAGTTTCCTCTATTTTTTTCGAGTTTTTACGTGAAGATCTTCGCAGACGAGGTAGTTTTCTAGTTATTCAGTGGTTTACAGCACGCTGCACCTCGCTAAAGCTTCGGGTTTCCAGAGAAATAATTTCCAGTCTATATCTTCAAAATTATACTGTGCATGCGATGCATAGCATATTGCTTTGTGCTTGATATCGAGAGGTATCGCGTAAATGGTATGATATTCTGGCAAACCTTGTGAAAATACATATGCTTTGTAATCCCAGAGTCTCGAGATGGGCATAGACAGCAAGCAAGCAATGAGATTTTCACTCTGCAGCGGAGTGTGCACTGACGTGAAACTTCCTGGCAGATTAAAACTATGTGCCGGACCGAGACTCGAACTCGGGACCTTTGCCATTCGCGGGCAATTGCTCTACCATATGAGCTACCCAAGCACGATTCATGGGCAAGGTTCGCAGGAGAGCTTCTGTAAAGTTTGGATGGTAGGAGACGAGGTACTGGCAGAAGTAAAGCTGTGAGGATGGGTCGTAGGTAGAATGTTTTATGATAAAATGTGTTTTTGCAAGCATGCACAGACATGCTGAAGCCTTTTAGTGGTGCGAATTTTTACCGTTCCTGAGGTGTATGTTGAAAGCAAGACGCTACGATTTCCGGGAGGGGTAACACGTGATGGATGGGGTGCCTCATTAGGACCATTGGGAAGAATGCATTCGGTATTATTCTGGGCTATTTTCGTAAACAGATCCTGTTAGGACAAGAATTTTCATGCAGACAAACTGAGACATCACGAGAACTCCTGCAACAACAAATGCCGCCATTAACTATTTCACTTTGCCGTTTCCAAGAGGGAGACTTGGCACATGACACGTGACGTCAGTATAACACTGACAATCTGTTAGCTGCGCCTGCGAGGGTGAGCTGCTATGCAAACATCTCGCTCGGCACTGGATCCACAGCTATGAAAGCTGTGTGTCAGCCACTAGGTAAACATGTGTTTCAACAGCAATTTCTCAAATGTCAAGTATGATAGGGACACTTTTTTTTTTTTTTTTTTTTTTTTTTTTTTTTTTTTCACTAGCTGCTTATATTTTATGACCCACCGTCTAATTTCTTATGGTGGGTCGTATATTGCCACTTAGCCGCTGTGACTGGGTCCGGGGTCCGCAGTGACTTAAAGTAACACCACACCGGCTCCCGTCCCCACTCACACCGTTGCCCGTGTCCCGCCACGTGGAGGCGGGCTCTGTTTAGATCCATTTGTTATCTTTTTTTTTGTGCAGCATTAGAAAAACTTATAACTAATACAAAATCAAGTAAGATATTAATAAACAAAACGAAATTAAATATTTAGAAAGAAGGAAGGAAGAGAACTGAATAGAGAAGTTATATGTATAATATGGCCCGTCACCTGGTTGTGGGCTGCGGCCCGGGTCTTGGAATGACCATCAAGACGCTGGCCGTTGCTCACCATGCCTTTAACATCTACCATCCTAAAAACTACCTTAACTAGAAGAGATTAGGGTACGTTAAAGCTAGAAACTAAGACTAAGACCTCCATGTCCAGCCTGCTAAACTATTTACGATATACAATAGAGAGGTAACTGATTTTGTGCTTGGCTCAAAATTGCTAATGAAAGGGTACTCGTGGTAAAAGTAATAAGGTAATGACGCTAACGGTTTGTGTTGAGCCTGCAAGGCTCCTAGTAGAGTACATCAGGCGCAAGCACCTCCCGGCCCCGTCGACAACACGACCTGAACGGTGGTTTTCCCCGATCTACCATAGGTATCCGTCGGGTTGGGCTCAAAAGAGAGGAACCACAATTAAGATCCTTCCATCCAGGACGTGCGCCGCCTCTTACCAGGGGGGCGTAGGTCCCTTGAAGAGGTGCCCAACTTTAAGCTTCAGATGAGAGGTTCTTAGTATAGTGGAGGTTGAGGTATAGGCTGTGTAGGTTGGTTGTACAAACAGTTCACACTGAGCCAATGAGACTTACAATGATACGTGGTGTGGCAGTTAGCACCTTCCGGCCCCGCCAGCAACACAGCCTGAGCGGTGGTTTTCCCCGATCTACCATAGGTATCCGTCGGGTTGGGCTCAAAAGAGAGGGACCACAATTAAGATCCTTCCATACAGACTGTGCGCTGCCTCTTAACGGAAGGTGTAGGTCCCTTGAAGAGGTACCTAGCTTTAAGCTCTTATTGGACATGGAGATGCTGTAAACTATTTATATATACGGTGCAATCTGTTTTTAGGATTGTGTGTGACTTGTGCACCTCTTGTCGGTTGTTCCACTCTGTTCTTTGAATTTGACTTGGTTGACACTATGGATCATCCGCGCTGGACGCTTCAATATCTGTGTTGGTGCCCTGGTCTGTATCTGTTTCTTCTTCATCACTCGTGGTGCTAATCATATCTGTATCCCCCTGGGCATCGTGACGTCTGTTTGGACCGACTTGCCTTCGGTAGGGTCTGTTGCGCAAGTATTCTATTTGTTGGATCTTCGAGATTTCGTCCGTTAGTTTGTTGAGTTCAGTCCACCTTTCCGGGTCGCGTATTATGGCATGTAGTTCGTTCTGTGTGTTCAGGCGATTTATGTGTACTGTGTGTCTTGTGTTCGTGCGTTGTCCGCAGAAGAAGACAGTATGTTCAGGGGAACCTTCTTCCCCGCATGTGCATCTATTAGTCTGCTGCAGACTCACGCGGTACAGGTGCGTGGGATAAGGGCCATGTCCTGTGATGAAATGTACCATACCGCGGCTGGGATCAATATGTTTTAGTTTTAGTCTTTCCCGGATGTCAGGGAAGAAGTTGTAGACACGGCGGCCCTTATCGCTGTTGGCCCACTCGCTCTGCCAGGTATCCACTCGCCATGCTCTGAGTTGGCGTGTTGTCTCAATCGGTACACCAGTGATCTGCCGAACCTGGTCTATTCTCCCCATCCTAAGCCAGTACATTGCTGCGCGGTACCTGATGGTGATATCTATGGGGAAAATTCCCATGACGACACATAGTGCGTCATTTGATGTTGTATTGAATGCCCCTGTTAGTCGAAGTAGAACACTTCTTTGGCCTCGACGTACAATGGTTCTGTTGGTTGAGAGATTTAACCTGTGGGCCCACGTACTGGCAGCAAAGCATAGTACTGACTCGAAGAGAGCGCAATGGTATGTTCGTGTCACTGACAGGGGTAGTCTGAATTGCTCCGAATTTAGCCTAGCCAGTTTGTGTAGTATCTTTTCTGCTTTGTTTGTGCATATTCGCATGTGTTCGTGGAAGTTCAATCGTTCATCAATGTATACTCCTAGATAGCGTGTGACTGCTAGTCTTTTTATGTTTGTGTCCCCAATTTTGACTATTGGGTTCCTGCGCAGGATACCCTTTAGCAATGTATAAGTTGTTTTGTTTCCTGCTATCT